>NW_026708223.1:0-92978 GCF_902713425.1 Acipenser ruthenus
AGACTCATGAATCTTCACAGAGTAGTAGAGGCCTATGGGAATTAATGTGTGCTCTATTCAAAAATGACCTTGATCTTGACCTATAAAACTAGCTTCTAACTCCTTACAGAGTGCAGATATGGTAATGGTTACTATGGAACACAGATAGGAACCCATATGCGCTCTGTCCAAAAATGACCTTGCCTCGGACTTGACTTCTCCTTAAGTTCAAATGCAAAACTGGCTTATAATTGCTTAGAGTGTGCAGATACCATAAGGGCTCTATCCAAAAACTACCTTAACAATGACCTTTGACCTATGAAGTTTGTTAACCCTTTGAGTAGTGCGCTCTAAAATGCCCTGCCGGCCCTACTGGAGTTTTTTTTTCTGTCTTCTGCACGCGCTTGATTATTATGAGTACAGCGTAAAAACAAGCTGAAAGGTATGTTTGCATGTATGTAATGAATACTGACGAAATGTATTGATCAATTAAACAAACAACTATTTACACACAATCACAGACAGATCGATACATTTTGTTAGTAGGCATATTAGCAGTTTATTTACATTACTATGAAAAGATGTAAACAAATAATTACCGTAAATAAATAAAACTAATCATTAATTGTTATTTTGACATAGGGAAAGGTTCTGACTAAAAAATAACAGGTAGGCAATAAACAAAACAGGGTGGGAACACGTCCTAACAAAAAAAAAAAAGAGCTGAACGAGAGAGAGAGAGAGAGAAAGCAGTGTTTGCTCCAGGACTTACAGACTGAGGGTCAATGTGTCCCCCTCTCAATTTTAGGGGGAAATTTTTTTCAGTGAGGGTGTGTGATAAAGAGAGAAAGGATCAATGCTGTAAATCTCCCTCCCAACCAGAAAGGGCGCTGTGTAAGGGTGAGGGTATGCTGCCTCCTATGGACCACCTTGATGGTAGGTGGAACCTGAATGTAACCATATTAGGAGGAGCGCGTAGTTGCAAGTACTCAGGACGACTCCATTGCAGTCAGCTGCGGGGCAGCCCTCTGTTGGAGAAACCATGGCGACACGTTGATTGCAGGGAGGAGTTTGCTGGGTACAAAAGGGAAGCAGCTACGCCAGTACCTCCCCTTGCGCTGAGAGAATAAGCGACCAGCTGGAGCTGTTTGTTTTGTTTTCGTGTCTATTACGTGTTGTTTGTTTTCTGTGTGTTTATTCAGAGGAACAGGAGGACGGGAGGCTGTAGCCGCTGAGCCAGCACTAACCCCGGAGCAAAACACAGCACAGCGCACCCACCACGATTCCCGGAGGAAAGCAGCACATTTTCGTGCATGGAGGATTGTGGTTAAGGAGTGTTTTTCTGTTTTTTCCAGAGACTGGACACTTTTCGTTTTAGCCCGATACCATCGTTGGTAGAGGGGTGGATTATTATTATTTTTATTAGTATTATTTGTTTTTGAAAGTAAACCAAGGACTTTGTTGGGAGAATTCTGTTTGGATATTGCACGTCATTTCACTGCACCATTCGCATCCTGTTCACGGGGGGTCAATATGTTTGATACAGAACCAACCACCATTTTTTATTTTTGTTTGTTTTAAATATGCCAGAGTTTACTGACTTTTTCTGAAGAACAAAAAATAAAACTGTAAAGCTGTAGATACAATCAAGGTGTGTCTACAATACTCACTGTCACTGTTGGGGAAAATATTGGGAAATGTGTCACAGTGACGTTGGTGTATCACTGAGTAGAGGACATTCATTGTACAAAATCACATTAGAACAGGGATTTTCAATCTTTTTACACTGCATACCCCTTTCCAAAAAATGTAGTCCATCGCGTACCCCCATCGGAGATAGAGGCATAATAAAATGAAAACAGAAAAGAAAGGTCTGTACAATAACATGATATAACAAAACGTATAAGCCTTGGAGTGTGTGGTAGATACAATTATAAAAGTTACAGTTATAACAGAAAAAAATATATATTATATTTACTTTTGGATAAAAAAATAGTCCCTCAAACAGGTTTCTAGTTGTTGGGAACATCATCTTTTTATTTTAAATATTAATTAATTAAAATCAACAAAGCCTCCGTGCTAGCCTCAATCACTCAGAAATGACATTGGACTATTCTGTGATGGCAAATGGCAATCATGTATTTTTATTGATAATAAAGTTACAGAAAAGAAGGCAAAGAAAAGTTCACTGTCCACTCATCTCTACAGCTGACCTCATTACGAAAACATATTACTGCCATTTTTAAATTATTGGTGACTAAAACGTACAGTACTGATACCAATTAAAAAATAATAATAAAATGCTTACCTAGTATCAGTGTAATGGATGTCCCTGCTTCTTACCACACAAATCACTGATGATGACAGGGAAATTGCAGAGAGCTTCAGTCGCAAGACATTTTTGGCATTTTTAATCTGACGGTATTTCGTCTTGATTGCCCTTTGCTAGTAATGTACTAGTATTGAGCCAACAATCCATATTTTTTCACTGTATTGAAAGCTAAAAACTCTTATTACTCACACCAGATGTAACTGCATGTCAAACTAGACCGCATGACAATACTTCGGTTTCTGACTGGCCATACATTCTGTATTTTGAAATGAACCAATAGTACTTAAGTTACAATAAACTTTAAATCGGGTCATTGAAAAAAATAAATATCGATTTGCAGGCATGAACGCACATGAGTTAAAAGACTAGGCTTTTCATTTTTTAAAATATTTTTATAATAGTCTTTTTATGTATCCCAAAGACAGGCTGCAGTAACCGCCCAACTGTTTATATGACATTTAAACAGGGCTTATTTAAAATGTACATATTTAATATGTAAATGAGTCGTGTGTGCACTGAACGCTCTGTTCCAAGTACTCTTTCTGTGTACTTTGTTTTTGGTCCTTTTTAAACGCTTTGTAAAGTGCCTTTTTTTGCTGAATATTTTTTTTTAATTGATCTATTAAACCATTTTGTTTTAGATTTAGATTTGTCTACTTTTGGGATGTAATTGTTTTGCGCCTCTCGTACTACATTTTTGAAAAACAGCCATCCCTTTTCTGTGGATGTTTTCTCTATTTTACTCCAATCTACTTCTGTTAGTCTCTGTTTCATACCTTCATAGTTTGCTTTTCTAAAAATGTAAACCTTAGCTTTAGTCATTACTTTTGGGGTTTTAAAAATCACTTCGAATGAGACCATGTTGTGGTCTGAGTTTGCCAATGGCTGGCTCTCTGACCACTGTTTTAGTTATTCTGTCTTCGTTACTTATTTTAATACTGCACATAATGATATGGTTTTGAAAATGCTAATTACCAAAACCATGCTGCACGTGAACTGTATTACATAATAATTTCCTTTATTCCAATTCCAGTGGTGTTTTCTCAATGCAAGATGTATTGTAGGCATATATACAGTGCCGTATAAAATCACATATTTTTTATCATGCCGTTATAGACCTACTGATGAAATGGCCAAGAGACAGTTGGTGCTTAACACATACTAGATTACTTTGGCCCTGAATTTTAGCATTTTTGGTCTTAGAAAAGACACATTTCACATTTTAACGTTACCGTAGGCTACTTTTTTATCAAAATGCATTAATTTACTGCGTATTGGTATTGCGTCTGGTCTGGGAAGGGGGGACACACGGGCGCGTTAAAAGAATTTCAGCAGGACATTTTTTTTTTCAGTGGGGCATTGGCGCAATGGCACGGCCTAGCGCGAACACAGAGAGAGAGAGAAATAAATCATATCCGGGTAAACAGGTGGTGGGAGCGGAGGGAGTGAGTGTCAACAGAGGAGCTGGAACAATTTTTATAGTGGGGGTGCGGAAAGCCATTGAACAAAACTGTAAACCCTGCCGCACCCCCAGCACCCCTAGTTCCAGCGCCCCTGAGTGTCAATAATGCTTCAGCGTATGATACTCCTTAAAGCATGTAGCAACGCACAGATCTGTGTTGCACTCCATGCACATAAATCGCGTGTCCTTCCTCTGCCTGGACCTACGAGTGGTGTGGATACAGACGTGACGCCAGCGCTGTGCACGAATGCCCTTTGCTGTTTGGGGTACGGGATGTGGAAAATGCCCGTCGGTGATCCTTGTCGGGTGTAAATGTAAAAAAAAATGTAAAAATGGTAAATATTCTTCACTTGTGTCTTCACTGACACACTCGCTGAATTGTATGTATTTTAAATTTAAATCGGAATCTGAATTCAGTATTATTTCTAATACTTCTTTCTCACTGAGTAATTTTCGCCAGTTTACAGACATTTGTCTTTTACAGACATTTGTTGACATTTTTGTGACTGGGTTTATTGTATGTAATTCAGTCAATATCTGGCAGAGGGCACAAGAGACCAATAAAAGGTGTTACAGAAACCTAGTGTTACATTATCATGTTAGGAGTTTTGTAGGCTTAGCAATTGCAGAATGTACCGGTGCGTTCGTACTCCCTGGGGACCAGAGAGCAGTGAAGGTACCGGTACGTTCGTACTACTCAAAGGGTTAAAAGTAAAGATGCTGCATCAAAAAAAATGGAGGCCAGGAGCAAATCAAATTCAGCATATATTGTTCTATTACTCTATGGTAGAATATAGTACAGTCTTCAAAGTTCAAAGAGTAGTAAAGGCCAATGGGGTGCTATGCCACAGGGGAAATAGTCATAGGTCACATGGTCTGGCACTTGGCCCCCTGGTCATTGCTGCTTGCAGTCATCATCATCATCATCATCATCCAAAAAACAACCCAGCATAAAAAACCTGTTGTCCTATTTCTTGATTAATAGTGTTGTCCTTTCTTTATTTATATTTATTTACACAGAATTACATAAAAACATTCCAGCATTTGCGGTTAAAACTGTTTGAACCAACTGCTAAATCACAATGGAGTCAGTTTATTACTCACCTTAATGCATTTTAAATTATACTGCATATTTTCTATCAGTTTCCTTTATATAAAAAATGATAGTCATTAGACAGAGGCATTGCTCTCTTTCATTTTGTTGTTCTGGCTTGCTGGCATACTATAGAACACTTCAGTGTTAATATAATTTACACCACATTAACAACTGTATATATAAACACACATGAGTACATTATTATACAGGACTACATTATTTATTTTGGCGACACAGTTTTCAGGTCCCGGTAATGTACAGACTGTCAGCATTAATGTACCAAAACCTTTTTTATTCACCGATATGTAAATTTAAAAAAAGTACTTGCAATAGGAGTCGAATTTCACCAATGAGAAGACTATTCTGTATAAAACAGGCGATGCTATGTTCGGTATGATTCTTTTGTTACATTAAACTTCACTGCCTTACATCAGCTGTGACAGAAAGAGACACTTATTGCACTTATGTCGGCATCAGGAAGCAATCACCACAGAGCACAAACCAGATGCTGATAAAAGCACGATGTATTAATACAGTTGTATTAACTTTTTTTTTTTTTTTTTTTTAAAGTAAACGTCAAGAAATAAGACAAAACGCGCAATTAACACGCATTAAAAAAAATTCATCTCCAAAGAAATTAACACGTTAACCTCAGAAGTTAACTGCGATTAATTGATAGCCCTAATTGAAACATTTTGTACTGAAAAGATCGGAGGGTGTGCAAACTTACATTAGACCAGACTCACTTCTAGGCTAAAGAGAACACAAAAAACAAAACAATAAACTGCACTTTATGCTTTCATTTCAACGAACACACAGGGTGCAGTCAATCAGAATCATCATGGATGAAAAGAAAAAACAAATCGTCCTCTCTAAGAGGAACAAAAGGAGGGTCGTGGATTAAATCTGCCAGTGACTTGCTTTGTTAACAAGCATGCGCTAAGGAAGGAACTGCCAAACGACTCACTCATTCAATTGCCTGTGCCTTTAACCCCTACGCACCGGACCACTCCAATGTCGGAGCTTAAGCACCGATGACACAATCTCTTTTCCTTGAGATCTCACAGCAATAAGCCGTGGGGCAATCAAATCAGTCTCTGAGCCATTGAATAAGGCTAGGCACTAAGAACAAAACTAATATCGTTAAATTTGCAGACGACACAAAACTAGGAGGAGTGGCAAACACTGTTGAAGCAGCAAAGGTCATTCAAAATGATCTAGACAGCATTCAGAACTGGGCAGACACATGGCAAATGACATTTAATAGAGAAAAGTGTAAAGTATTGCATGCGGGCAATAAAAATGTGCATTATAAATATCATATGGGAGATAGTGAAATTGAAGAAGGGAACTATGAAAAAGACCTAGGAGTTTATGTTGACTCAGAAATGTCTTCATCTAGACAATGTGGGGAAGCTATAAAAAAGGCTAACAAGATGCTCAGATATATTGTGAGAAGTGTTGAATTTAAATCAAGGGAAGTAATGTTAAAACTCTACAATGCATTAGTAAGGCTATGTTCAGGGTAGACAATCATACTTTAACCTTAGGCGTCTCTCTAATATTCTGTATTCCCCCTCAGACTCACTTGTGCCTGAGATCCATCTCTCGCTTGACGAAAGGTGTTATGTGGGTGTGGCGGAGTGTCCCGCCCCTATTTATTATTATTTGTATTTTTGTTTGCGGCGCGGGTAAAAGCGCCGCGTCTTTTATTATTATTTAAAACCCTGTGAGGATGCATGGCTGATCAGCTACTGATTATTTAAATAGCTGACAGTCATGCATCCTTACCAAACGCGTGCAGACTCTGGCCGGGGGATAATAAGATAATTACCAACTAGTTAAATCCCTCGGCCAGAGTATATAAACCAGCAGCTCTCTGCACTCGGGGTTGGGGTGTTGGAGTAGAGAGTACGGGGAGCGGAGAGAAGGAATAACATTTAAAAAACAATTGCTAATACGTGCTGGATTATCCAGCACGGCACTTACTTGTTTGTTTATTTATTCGTTTGGCCCTCGTGCCCTTTTGTTTGTATTTTGTTTAAATCTTTTGTTTGTTTATTATTAAATACGCTGAGTGCTTTTGCACTCGGTTTCACCCGCCCATCCACTGTTTTGGAGTCAGTTACTTCCTGGTCCGTGACGTCATCCACCACACCACTGCGAGCCAGACTGTCACATATGGTGTCAGAAGTGGGATAAAACAAACGCCTCCAATAGCCGGACCAGGAAAGAAAAGCTCGTTTTTTTGTTCGTTTTTTTTTTTCAAAGTGTTTTTTGTGTGTTTTTTGGGGAAAAAAAAAAAATAAATATGGGAAGAAACGGACGGAGGAAGCAGCAGCTACAGCAGCGTGGGGCCGGTCGCAGGTCCCACTGTAGCTCAACCATGCTGGACGTCTGCCCCACCTGCTTGAAAGGTGAGGAGTGGTGCTTCGCTGTTGGGGAGGTGGGTCACATAGCACCCGACCAACCCCCTCCATGGCAGGAGAAAGAGGAGCCAGAGCGTCCAGTGAGGGAGGACCTGCATCCTCCAAAGAGGACGAATGCACTCTCCTCTGAGGGAGTCTGGGACTGGCTGGTGGAGCCGGGGAGGGATTATGAGGAAGCCCTCCCTGCAGTGATCAACCTCCTGTGGGCAAGAGATGGGGAGCGCTGGGAGGCCTGGGAACAGCAACACCACCCAGCATCCCTCCCAGACATCGCAGCCATGGTGCTCAACTACCTGGCTGCGGATATGGGAGAGACCCTGCTGCTGCCATCTCCAGCACCAAAGGGAGAGGAGCCATCGCTACCGTCTCCACCAGCAGAGGGAGAGGAGCCATCGCTGCCGTCTCCACCAGCAGAGGGAGAGGAGCCATCGCTGCCGTCTCCAGCGCCAGAGGGAGAGGAGCCATCGCTGCCGTCTCCAGCGCCAGAGGGAGAGGAGCCATCGCTGCCGTCTCCAGCGCCAGAGGGAGAGGAGCCATCGCTGCCGTCTCCAGCGCCAGAGGGAGAGGAGCCATCGCAGCCGTCTCCAGCGCCAGAGGGAGAGGAGCCATCGCAGCCGTCTCCAGCGCCAGAGGGAGAGGAGCCATCGCTGCCGTCTCCAGCGCCAGAGGGAGAGGAGCCATCGCTGCCGTCTCCAGCGCCAGAGGGAGAGGAGCCATCGCTGCCGTCTCTAGCATTAGAGGGTGAGGAGCCCTCGCCACTGTCTCCACCACCAGGAGCAGAGCAGCAGGAGCTGCCTCTGTCTCCACCACCGTCAGGAGCAGAGCAGCAGGAGCTGCCTCTGTCTCCACCATCACCAGGAGCAGTGCAGCAAGAGCTGCCTCTGCCTCCGCCACCTCCACCAGCAGAGGGAGAATGCCTGCTGGTTTCGCCTCCACAGCCTGAGGAGGAGGAGCCCGAACGTCCTACGCCCGAGTGGGAGGAGCCCGAACGTCCTACGCCCGAGTGGGAGGAGCCCGAACGCCCTACGCCCGAGTGGGAGGAGCCCGAACGTCCTACGCCCGAGTGGGAGGAGCCCGAACGTCCTACGCCCGAGTGGGGGGAGCCCGAACGTCCTACGCCCGAGTGGGGGGAGCCCGAACGTCCTACGCCCGAGTGGGGGGAGCCCGAACGTCCTACGCCCAAGAGGGGGGAGTCGGTGCGTCCACAGCCCAAGAGGGAGGAGTCGGTGCGTCCACAGCCCAAGAGGGAGGAGTCGGTGCGTCCACAGCCCAAAGAGGGGGGAGTCGGTGCGTCCATAGCCCAAGAGGGGGAAGTCTGCGCTTCCACAGCCTTAGGACCCAAGCTGCCAGCAGAGGGAGAATGCCTGCTGTCCCCATCTCCGCCAGCAGAGGGTGAGTTCCTGCTGGTTCTGCCTCCACCGCCGTGGGAGGACGACGTGTTGCTCCCGCCTCCGCCAGCAGAGGGTGAGTTCCTGCTGGTGCCACTTCCACCCCCCGTGGGAGGACTATGTGTTGCTCCCGCCTCCGCCAGCAGAGGGAATATGCCTGCTGGTTCCGCCTCCCTTGCCACCACCAGCAGAGGGAGCATGCCTGCTGGTTTCCCCACGGCAGCCTGAAGGGGAGGAAGCCCTGCGGCCTTGGCAGCCTGAAGGGGAGGAAGCCCTGCCGCCTTGGCCGCCAGAAGCGGAGGAGCCCTGCCGCCTTGGCTGCCAGAAGAGGAGGAGCCCCTGCCGCCTTTACCAGCAAGAGGAGAGGAGCAGGAGCTGCGCTGGGGACCACCCCTGCGCTGACTCGGGAGGGGCGAAGATGAACACACGCTGTCCTCCGAAGCGTGTGCCGTCAGCCGCCCGCTTCTTTATACTCTGCAGACTCACCGTGCAGCTGCCTCAGAGCTACGGTTACAAGCCCTTTTCTTTAACCACAGGACCACACAGCCTCCTACATAATCTTCACTTTTCTAAAACTAAATTAGCCAGAATCTACCCTGGATTGGACCCTACCTGTGCAAATGTAAACAAGCACCTGCCTCCATTTCATATGTTTTGGTCCTGTTCCGAGCCGACACCTTTCTGGTCTTCCAGTTTTGAAACTTTTTCTCAAGTGTTGGACACACCCATTGATCTCTCCCCAATTGCTGCACACTTTGGAGTTGCACCTGAAGGAACTGGTCTGTCTAGGATGTAGACTGACACTCTGCAACTTTAATAGCTAGATGCCAAATGTTATCCTGTTGTTAGGGATCTCATGCAGATCCTCCAGTTGGAGAATTAAATTCACAATCCGCGGAGGCAGATAAATTTTACTCTGCCTGGCAGCCTTTCCTATCCCACTTTGAAGAGCTCAGATTTTCCTCTCTCCCCTGACCTCTCCGCACGGCCTTCAAGGTGCCAAGCCTATCTCTGTCCCTTTTTTTCCCTTTAATTTAGTTATATTTATATATTTTTTCTTGTGACATGTTTTGTCTTTGATTTTGTGTTTGTCTAAAAAACTTTCAAATGAATAATACTTTGTGATATTTTGCTTAATCTGGACTACTTCCATAAAATAGCTGACAGTGCCTGTAGATAGCACTGTTTGTCATACAGACCATGACTCGGACAAAATCTAGTAGCTCCTCAACGGTAGAAGATATTTGATATCTGATTTTTATATTGTCATTCTATTTAGGCAGGAAAGGCTTAAAGGGCATAGTCTAGAGGCACACTAATTCGCGACAGTCAATGTTTTAACTGCCCATAATAGACCTTTTAAAGTCAATCAAACTGACTGGCGGCTTCAGTCTCTGCCCGTCAACTAGCTTTTGAAACGTTCTGAGGAGTAATGATCAGTTAATGCAAACACTAAACAATATACTGGCCCAGTAGAATCTGTGTGGGGCCGGTGGATTTTTCCATCCATTAGCCCTGTTGGATTGTAGATGGAAAAGTTAATTTCAGTTCTACAAGTAATAACTTTGTATTGCCTCATTGTGTTCCCAACGGCTTCTTCTGTACCAGGACCAAAATTCCACCCTCTACATCCCAAACTTCTTAAAACACAGATGACTGCTTCTCTTGATACATCAAAAATAAGTTGCAAGGACGTACAAGCACCACCACTGTGCATAACCCACAAGGGATAAATGCAGATTAGTGGATTTTACTGAGTGTACCAGCTATAATCTATACAGCAAGCTATCCAAATAATTAGCCCTTACCTCTCATCCCAGCTTCCCCTCTTCAGCATTTCAAAAGACTGCCTTAAAACCATTCGGATGAGCTGGAAAAAGAAAGCAAGAATCAAAGTCTGGAATATCAATTTGTAGGGCAATGCTGGTGTTTATTTCAGTCAAGTAATCATTTGTATTGAAATGAAGACTGGCATTGTGAATATTAGATATGTGAAAACTACATTTATTTAAATGTAATGCAGTCCTTCTACATTAAAAACAGAAGAAAATATGTATGTTGTGCATAGTATATGAAGTGTGCTTGCAGTTGATGAAAATTGTGTAGTTTATTTATAATACATAATGTAATAAAAGAAAAAGCAGTATGTGATGACAAAATACAACGAGAAATAGACAAGAAAGTAGATAACATATATCATCAGATTTTGATAATCTCAACAGTTTATACTAAAGAATGTTTAACAAATTGCATCACAATAGGATGGATTGACAAACGCCTCCATATATTCCCAGTTTATTACTCGTAATAACTTATGGGACAGTCAGCAATACTTTCTATACTATATAGAAAATATACATAACATTTTATGTATAACAATTTATTATTTGTTAATGGCAGAGATGTAAAGCTGGATTACCGCTCTATTGGTTATCTGAATAATTTTCAACTCATGCGAGTGCATGGCTGGATGGCGGAAATGTAGTAGCATGTGCAGTAGTACCTTGTAAAATTTATCAAGGCGCAGTCTGTCTATGCCATTCCATTCCCGATTCATGGTCTGAAGGAAGGTCTCTAGAAATAAATACTCTGAAAATAGAAGAGAGTGGGTTAACATCCCATAACATTACTCCAACGTTCTTTTTCAATACTCTGAAAATCCCTGTTCATATGTTGAGGCGTACCGACTGGTTTAAAACACGGTTATAAATATCTGGTGTCAAACAAACCTGTCTAATCTCTACTTTTTGGGGGAAAGCTTCTAAATGCTTACTTAGAACAATGACAGGTATACAATAGGCTCACTCCCAGTATGTTCATTAATGTGTTCCCATGAGCAAATATCTTCATTTGACTTCTTATGGTAGTTTCACATATGGGTTGTTTCCAAGTGAACCAAATTGAGTAAAGACAGTTGGTTTGGTTTCTTTTTAACATCAAACAAAAAAACGAGAATAAAAAAAAGATCACTTACGGGCATCAGACTTCTGCAAGGAATGTATCAGCCGAGAAATAACAGCTGCCAATTCTTCCTGTAAGAAAAAGCATCTGAGGTAAGATCTTAGACAACATTATACAAACTAATCTAGTAATGACATGCAAGTTATGATTATGATTTATTTAACTCTTTCAGCTGTTTGACAAAATTGAAATGAAAGCTTAAAACTGAAAAAACAAACTGCATTTTTTTAAATTGTGACAAATAAGCTCAATACAGTGTTATTGCAGCACTCATACCAATGGATTATACAGTTAGACAGAATGTAGAAAGAATAACAAGGATCACAGTTTATTCCAGTTTCATCAGTTTCAGGACCTCAACTAATATTTTCTTTCAATACGTTTGCATTTTTAGTCAGTTTAACATTATTGATGCATTTTTTTATTAGGTCTAGGGCTGTAGAAGGGTCAATTTTAACCTTTGAACGTTCGGAACACATTACCGAATGAAGGTTTGAGTTTACTAATTTGCATAATTTACTGGTGTCGTCACCATAGCTACTAGTTTATATTTGATTGAAAATCCTATAAAAAACTGAAAAAAACATCCATGTGTAGTTCAAAAATGTTATATAGAACTAATTATGTTTTTATAATTTAAATAAAAATACACATTTATGTAACCTCATACATTAGTGTTGGGTGATAATGCAATTTCCTGTTATCTATTTTAGGCTCTATGTTCTGTGGCTGATTAGTTCGTTTTGTGTTGCCCCTTTGTGGTCACTTTTTATATATTTCTTAAGTGTCATGTTCTCTTAATTTCTCGATTGGTTTGGAGGCATCACATGACCAGAAGTAAGTCTCCATTGCCTCAGCACATTGTAGTACACTGTTCAGTACTCAATCTGTTTGCATCTGTAATCGTTGCTGCCTTGGAAAGCATTGTTTGTAAGTATCTGTTGAATATATATATTAATTGTGATTGACATGATTATTATATTGATGATGTGCTTTATTTCGCTATTTCCAAGTTCTGTTAGTTTCCAGAGGCTGTGTAAATAAACAGCATTAGCGGATTGATAACCAGCAGTATTTTATGTTTGTTTAATTATAAGTACGGCTTAGTGTTATACGATATACGAACTGGGATTGATGTGTGTATATGCTTAGATTTAATCGCTATATCGTTACATGTTTGGTATATACCGTACTTATTTGTTATGCAAGTACTGTGTAGACTGGAAATAGGTATATTTTGTATATTAGAAAAATATGTCCAATAAGGATGGTGTTATGCAGTTATATTGCAGATGTTCCTTACAAAGTGTACATACAGTGCAATTGTGATGAAGTACTGTACTTCTTTCTTTCTTAGTTTCACACCAGTTTTTACTGCTGCATAAGTGGCTAAACAAAAAACATCAGCATTCAAATGTTCTTCATGTCTCTTTATGTAGTGGTGAAAGAAGGAGTTTAGCTGCCTGTTAAATTGTACAGAGCTACGTGCAAGGAGAACAGAACAATGAAAAAACAGCTTCATTTCGGGCGCAACAACACAGATCAAGTGTCTACTGCCACGTCAATTACGGCATTCAGTCGCCTGCAACAGAAGCAGTAGTCAGCAACCTAAGGAAACCTCTCTTTATTGTGCTCCTAGAAAAAGACAACCAGCATCTCATTATGTCAGAACAAGGTGCTATAGGTGATACGATAGCTGAAACCAGATCTCATAGTTCCAGCTCATCCAGACGCTCTTCCAGATCAACGATTAGCATGGAGGCTGCCAGAGCACGTGCCAAAGCAGAGGAGACACGTACTTGTGCTTCCTGTGCAACAAAGGAAGCAGACATGATGGTGGAGAAAGCACGCACTGAGGAAGAAGAAAAGAATTCCGTAGCTGCAGCCACACGCAGGAAGGCAGAATTGCAAGCAAGCTTACATGCCCTACAACATGAAAAGGAAGCTGCCGCTGCCCTGGCCCAAGCTGAGACCTGGGAGGCAGCCCTGGAAATGGATGACAGGGTGCACCACAGTCAGATCAATTTGCAAATGGCCCCTCAAAACCATGCGCAACGCACCAACGACTACGTGGAGAGTCACTCCAGACTACACAGCAGTCAGCAACGACTATGGAACCGTTACCAGAATCTGTTACGTCGCAGCTTCCACATCAGGTGATCGATGCTTCTGCAGCACATCACACTCAGCTGCAAAGTGACACATACGGCAACATACCCACAGTCGAGCCGTACCAGACTTCAGAACCACACTGGCATAATCAGAGGAAAGCTCTATTGTCTGATCGTGAGCCACCTTATCTGCGACAGTCAGAAATCTCTGCCACACAAGTTCCCCGCATTAAAGATGAACAGCCTGAATCTCGCCGGTCAAGGAGATCAGCGGTAGCTGACCAAAACCACCCTCACCCTTTCAACCTTCAACATGCTCCCTCCTTCTACAAAGCTGCTTCCCAGCACGAAGCATCAAGCACGTCAGACTTAGCCAAGTACTTGGTTCGTCGGGAGCTCGTCAATACAGGTCTTTTGAAGTTTGACGACCGTCCAGAGAACTACAGAGCATGGAAGTCTTCATTTATGAACACCATAAGAGGGTTAGACCCGACTGCTAGTGAAGAGCTGGACTTGTTGACGAAATGGCTTGGCAATGAGTCATCAGAGCAAGTAAGAAGGATTAGGGCGGTACACGCCAGTCACCCCACTGAAGGACTGAAAATGGTCTGGGAAAGGTTAGAAGAACGCTATGGATCCCCAGAGGTCATTGAAAGCGCACTTTTCAAAAAGCTTGAAAGCTTCCCTAAGATTTCCGACAAAGACCACCTGAAACTAAGAGACCTGGGAGACCTGCTGCTAGAGCTGGAGTCTGCCAAGGCAGAGGGATACCTACTTGGGCTCAGTTACCTGGATACAGCTTGCAGTGTAAATCCTATTGTGGAGAAACTACCTTACAGTCTGCAAGTGAAGTGGATGTCGCAGGGCTCAACATACAAAAAGGATCACCGCGTCGCCCTTTCCCCCTTTCTCTTTCTTCACAAGCTTCATCTGCAGTCAAGCAAAGACAAGGAAAGACCCAAGCTTTACTTTTGGCGCGTCCAGTTCTGACACCTTGAAGACAGATAGGTCTATCATAAGGTATGGCAACTCAAGAACTCCTATCTCTGTGCACATCATTGAAGTGTCTACCTCTGCACCTACTCGTTCAAACAACATAATTAAGAAGGTGGAGGATCCCAACAAGAAATGTCCCATCCACAACAAACCTCATCCACTCAGGAAATGTCGTGGCTTCAGAGCAAAATCTCTTGAAGAGCGCAAAGTCTACCTCAGAGAGAATGGAATCTGCTTTAGATGTTGCGGTTCTACTACTCACTGCATGATGTGGGAAATCCGAGAAAACCCAAAGGAGCTCAACCAAGTCTGTGTAAAGTGCTGCACGATCCAGGACTTGCTTCAACTAGTAAGTGTGCTAGAAATGGAGCTGGAGGAAATGAGACAGCAACAGGAGCTTGAGGAGCTGACACATCCACAATTCATGGAAGTCTGCACCCCTAGCAGACTGAAGGCCACCAGGGAGATGGAAGAGAGTCGAAACAGCTGGGTTCAGAAAGGCAGAAGCTGGGAAAAAAAAGAAACTTTGTCAAACACAACCACCAGAAATCCAAACATCCAACAAATTCGAGCCACTTCAACATTTAGATGACCAAAACCAACATCAAGAGAAAGAAAGGAACAACATCCAGGACCCTATAAACAGTGCTGGCCAGGCAGCAAAAAGAAGGGAGGTCATGGTTGTTGGGGACTTGATATTGAGAAACACAGCAAGTTCAATTCGCAGTCTGGACCCCCTTACTACAACAGTGTGCTGCCTTCCAGGAGCCTCTGCATGGAAGAATAGTTTGCTATGCATTACATTAACCTTGTCATGTGCATTAAAATAACATGTGTATCAAGTTTTTAGGGTATATAGAGCCAGAGATATATCAATTTGAGTAGTTTGTGTTTTATGAAGTAGTAAGTTTAAAATGATAAAATAATTGTTGTTATGTGTGTGTGACCTCATTTTCTCCTAGCAGGTGCAACAGGAAGACCTTATTTGGAGCGGAAAGTTTCAACTGTTAGCTAGAAGAGAGGAAGCTCTCTTCATTTTGTAACCGCAAGCTGCATCCGTAACATTGTCTTAAGAAATTGTCACGAAGTTTAGTTAAGATGTTAAGACAGTACAGGATGCTTGCAAGTAGGACAAAGTTGTTTCTTGTTGTATATGATTGGTCTCCTCTTGATCTTCCAAGCTGTTGCTACCTGACGTATATTGAGTTAAGCTTCTGTGATTGGCTCGTAATAACTGTAGGTTGTAAGATATATATCACGTTTACTGGCTCTGCGCAGTCAGAACTCTACTCAATGTTTTTCTAACACCTTGTGTGTTGAGAGTGTTTTCGGATTTGCAAATCATTAAACTTGTTTACTCAATTTTGTCTGTTCCACTGAGTCTCTATTACAGGAATTAATCTCAAAACTTCCACCACATTCGTCAAGCACATCACCGAGAACGTGGACAGGCTCCTAGAACGAACAGTAGACGACCCGGTAGTAGTCGTCCACATCGGTACAAACAACATTGGAAGAGACAGGCCAAGATCCCTGCAAAACAAATTCAGAGAGCTAGGAAGGAAATTAAAATACAAGACCAAAACTGTGGTATTTTCTGGGATACTGCCGGCACCTTACAAAGGACCATATTCCAAAATGTTTTTCCAATATTATAACAGCAAGAGAACATTCAAAAGAGGAGGTTAAATGTCTAAGAGACACACATGGCAAAATCATAGATGAAGAAAAAAAATAGCAAATATATTAAATGATTACTTTTCACAGGTTTTTACAAAGGAGGACACGGACAACATGCCCCACATGTCGACCTGTTCCTATCCAATTTTAAATAACTTTAGCATAACAGAGGCCGAAGTGTTAAAGGGACAAGGAGCTCTAAAAAATAAACAAATCCCCTGGGCCGGATGAGATCCTCCCAATAGTACTAAAAGAAATGAAAGAAGTTATTTACGGTTTGTAAATAACTTCTTTCATTTCTTTTTACTTGCACGTGATGTGATGTGCCATCCCTGTGCCTAATACAAATATACAATTTACACACACACGTGAAACACAGACCCGCTTATATCCCGTGTACCAATGCCTATACACCAACATTTACACACAACACGTAACATATAACATACACAGGGAGTGTACTTTGCCACATATACCCCCCCTTGTGCAACACACACATGGCCTCAATGGCCACCTCCCCCCTCAGTCCCAAAGTCCCGGAAGAGGGGGAAGCAAGTTGTTTCTGGGGGTGGCCATGGTGGAATGTCTGGCACCCCCCAATTCTTCGTGGCTGGCAGCTCCCTCTTCCGGGGCTTCAGCCACACTATCTCCTGCCGCGAAAGAGCAGCTGGGGGAGCTGGTCTCCTGACCTCCCCCCCCTTCATCATGGCTGGCAGTTCCCTCCGTGGGGCTCCGGCCACCCAATTTCCAGCAGCGAAACTGCTGCGGGGGGAGCTGGTCTCCTGACCTCCCCCCCCCCCTTCTTTGTGGCCGCCAGCTCCCCTCCGTGGGGCTCCGGCCACCGTGTTTCCTGCCACAGAAATGCGGCTGGGGAAGCTGGTCTCCTGACCTCCCCCTCTTTCTTTATGGCCGGCAGCTCCCCTTCATGGAGCTCCGGCCACAGTGTAGCAACCCGAGGCAAAGCAGAGGCCCCGGCGACCCCAGGCGACGCAGGACCCTCGACGACCCCAGGCGAAGCAGGATCCCTGACGACCCCAGGCGACGGCAGCAGCAGCGGCCCCTCGGGAGGCGACGACAGCAGCAGCGGCCCCTCGGGAGGCGACGACAGCAGCAGCGGCCCCTCGGGAGGCGACGGCAGCAGCAGCGGCCCCTCGGGAGGCGACGGCAGCAGCAGCGGCCCCTCGGGAGGCGACGGCAGCAGCAGCGGACCCTCGGGAGGCGACGGCAGCAGCAGCGGACCCTCGGGAGGCGACGGCAGCAGCAGCGGACCCTCGGGAGGCGAACTTGGGAGGGGAGCCCCTGGCCATAGGGGCGGCAGCGGGAGCTCCACTTCTCCCTCGCACCCTGCACCCTGTGTGGAGCAAAAGGCAGCCCCAGGCGATCCGGAGCGGCTGGCAACCCCAGGCCATGCGGAGCGGCTGGCAACCCCAGGCCATGCGGAGCGGCTGGCAACCCCAGGCCATGCGGAGCGGCTGGCAACCCCAGGCCATGCCAGACAGACATCCTTGGGCGAAGCGTGGCGAGCATCCTTGGGCGAAGCGTGGCGGGCATCCTTGGGCGAAGCGAGGCGGGCATCCTTGGGCGAAGCGAGGCGGGCATCCTTGGGCGAAGCGAGGCGGGCATCCTTGGGCGAAGCGAGGCGGGCATCCTTGGGCGAAGCGAGTCAGGGAGTCAGGACAAACTGGGGTGCGGGTGTTGGCCCGCTTCTCGACCTCTGCGGCCAGGGGGTTCTTCCCGTGCTTCCCTCAGCAGCCTATGCAAGGGCTGCTGAGGACCGCCAGCATCTAGTCCTGGTTTTTCAGGTGAAGGGAGAGGTAGCTCCTGCTCCTCTCCTCGTGACGGTGGGGGAAGTAATACCAGCAGGCATTCATCCTCTGCTGGTTGGGGAAGTGATACCAGCAGGCATTCCTCCTCTGCTGGTGGGGTTGGCGGAGGCAGAGGCAGCTCCTGCTGCTCTGCTCCTGCCGGTGGAGGTGGCGGAGGCGTGTAGTCTCCTGCCGGTGAAGGTGGCGGAGGCAGAGACAGTTCCTGCTGCTCTGCTCCTGCCAGCGGAGGTGGGAGCGGCGTGTAGTCTCCTGGCGGCGGAGGTGGGAGCGGTGTGTAGTCTACCCTTGTTTCAGGGGACTGGTGCGGCCCTCCCTCTCTCAGCAGGCATTCACCCTCTGCTGGTGGACAGGGACCCAGCAGGCATTCACCCTCTGCTGGTGGAGACTGTGGATGCTCTACCTTCCTCTTCTTGGGCCGTGGACGCACCGACTCCTCCCTCTTGGGCTGTGGACGCTCGGGCTCCTCCCGCTCGGGCTGTGGACGTTCGGGCTCCTCCCGCTCGGGCTGTGGACGCTCGGGCTCCTCCCGCTCGGGCTGTGGACGCTCGGGCTCCTCCCGCTCGGGCTGTGGACGCTCGGGCTCCTCCCGCTCGGGCTCCTCCCGCTCGGGCTCCTCCCGCTCGGGCTGTGGACGCTCGGGCTCCTCCCGCTCGGGCTGTGGACGCTCGGGCTCCTCCCGCTCAGGTACTGGAGAGGGCAGCGACTGTACCTCCTCCTCTCCCTCTTGCTCATGGAAGGCATCCCTCCCATGTCTGCCGCTAGGTACCCCAGCACCACCATGGTGAGGTCACGAACTGATGCCGGGTTGTGCTGTTGCTCCCAGTCCTCCCATCGTTCTCCATCTCGCATCCGCAGTGTGTTAATAACCCAGGGGAGGTCACTGGCGAAGTTCCCCTCGGGGTGCACCAGCCAGTCCCATATTTCCCGGGACGGTGGGGAACCCGGTGGCAGTGGGGGTAGAGGGGTGGCTACTGCCCCGTTGTGGCTGTCCTCCTCCCAGCCCGGCATGTAGGATGAGGGCTGCAGCTGTTGTTGTTGCTGCTGCTGCTTCCTGCAGCTCTTTCTTCCCATCCTCGCTTTACTTTTTGTTTTTTTTGTAATCCAAGAAACTGTGGTTCCTGCTCTGGCCTGAGTCCTGGAGGCGCTGTCGATCCCACGCAGGACACCACGTGTCACAAAGACGGCCGGAGTGGGTGGTGTCAGACCAGAGCCAGGAAGTAACACACAGAGACTTGGAGTTTTGTTTAAGCTGAGCGCGTGATCGCGCTCAGCATTTAATCATTAAACAGAACAGAAAAACAAAAGGTTTGAACCAAAAACACGGGACACGGCACTTGCGCCAAAATAAATAGACAAACAAAAACGGACAGACACTAACAAACAGGGACGAACAAACACGGTGAGCACAAACAACTAATATTATTATTCTTTATCTTCCTATTTTATTCTACCTCTCCACACCCGTTCTCCACTCACCGAACACCAACTACCAGTGAGTGAAAACATGCAGCTTTTATGCAGTTGTACCGAGACTCGATTGCTAGTCAATCATTCAATTGGAATCTCGGTACAACTGCACGTGAATTAATTAAAGTGCAATTTCCCGTGCTCACATATTATTACTTTTTACTTGCACGTGATGTGATGTGCCATCCCTGTGCCTAATACAAATATACAATTTACACACACACATGAAACACAGACCCGCTTATATCCCGTGTACCAATGCCTATACACCAACATTTACACACAACACTTAACATATAACATACACAGGGGGGGCACTTTGCCACAACCGATTAGAGGAGAAACCGCAAAATGGAGCGAGGTAACCAGTGGTGTACCACAGGGATCAGTATTAGGTCCTCTGCTATTCCTAATCTACATTAATGATTTAGACTCTGGTATAGTAAGCAAACTTGTTAACTTTGCAGATGACACAAAAATAGGAGGAGTGGCAAACACTGTTGCAGCAGCAAAGGTCTAGACAGCATTCAGAACTGGGCAGACACATGGCAAATTACATTTAATAGAGAAAAGTGTAAAGTATTGCATGCAGGCAATAAAAATGTGCATTATAAATACCATATAGGAGATACTGAAATTGAAGAAGGGAACATGAAAAAGACCTAGGAGTTTATGTTGACTCAGAAATGTCTTCATCTAGACAATGTGGGGAGGCTATAAAAAAGGCCAACAAGATGCTCGGATATATTGTGAGAAGTGTTGAATTTAAATCAAGGGAAGTAATGTTAAAACTCTACAATGCATTAGTAAGACCTCACCTAGAATATTGTGTTCAGTTGTGGTCACCTCGTTACAAAAAGGATATTGCTGCTCTAGAAAGAGTGCAAAGAGCAACCAGAATTATCCCGGGTTTAAAAGGCATGTCATATGCAGACAGGCTAAAAGAATTGAATCTATTCAGTCTTGAACAAAGAAGACTACGCGGCGATCTGATTCAGACATTCAAAATCCTAAAAGATATAGACAATGTCGACCCAGGGGACTTTTTTCACTTGAAAAAAGAAACAAGGACCAGGGGTCACAAATGGAGGATTAGATAAAGGAGTATTCAGAACAGAAAATAGGAGGCACTTTTTTACACAGAGAATTGAGGGTCTGGAACCAACTCCCCAGTAATGTTGTTGAAGCCGACACCCTGGGATCCTTCAAGAAGCTGCTTGATGAGATTCTGGGATCAATAAGCTACGAACAACCAAACGAGCAAGATGGGCTGAATGGCCTCCTCTTGTTTGTATTTATTTGTTTATTTAGCAGACGCCTTTATCCAAGGCGACTTACAGAGACTAGGGTGTGTGAACTATGCATCAGCTGCAGAGTCACTTACAACTACGTCTCACCCGAAAGACGGAGCACAAGGAGGTTAAGTGACTTGCTCAGGGTCACACAATGAGTCAGTGGCTGAGGTGGGATTTGAACCGGGGACCTCCTGGTTACAAGCCTGTTTCTTTAATCACTGGACCACACAGCCTCCTTGCAACCGTTTGTAAACTTCCTTATGTTCTTATGAATTGTAAGACAGCTGTGAAATGCGGAGAGTGCGAAAGTGACAGCCATGACACAGCACTTCATCCAGGTCCTGCCCCCTGGATCTCCAATGCGTCTGCCCAAGCTGCAGAGCTTGGCGGGGAGGAAGAAGCAAGTACTACAGTTCCTGCAGTTACCTCCAAGTGCACTGAGGTTTGCAAAGAAGGCCTGAATGCAAGGTCCTGCTCCAAGATATGTTTGGTGAAAGTTTATCCCAAAGGACACTCAGAAAGGGTTACGAAGATGTATGCCGTCTTGGATGATCAGAGCAACAGATCATAAGCAAGGTCAGAGTTTTTTGATTTGTTCAACATCAAAGGAAACACGTCTCCATACACCCTCAAAACATGCGCTAGAGTAATGGAGACAGCAGGGAGAACAGCAAATGGCTACCAAGTAGAAGCCATTTATGGAAAGACAATCCTGACTCTTCCTACCCTCATTAAGTATAACCAAATGCCAAACGACCGGTCGGAGATTCCTACATCTGCAGTAGCACTTTATCACCCCCACATGAAGTCTATAGCGGCTCAGATCCCCGAACAAGATTCCCAAGCTCAAATTCTTCTTCTGTTGGGAAGAGACCTCTTGAGGGTTCACAAAGTACGTGAAGAGCTCAATGGCCCTCACAATGCTCCCTTCGCACAGAGGCACGACCTTGGATGGGTCATTGTGGGTGAAGTATGCCTAGGGAACGCTCACAAACCTTCGACCGTAAGTACCTTTAACACAAGTGTGTTAGTGAATGGACGTCCATCCCTCTTCAGTCCATGTCCTAATCACATTCTTATGAAGGAGAGATTCAACAGCAAAGGCCAGCGACCAAGTCGTTGTCCCTTCACCTTTAGAGACAGCCCCACTCTTGGAGCAGTTGAAGATGACCTCGGAAGCACCATCTTCCACAGAACGAAGGATGATGACATGCCAGCTCCCTCAATTGGAGGACCAAGTCTTTTTAAAAACTATGGACAAAGAGTTTTTCAAGGATGATGCCAACAGCTGGGTTGCACCACTCCCATTCAGAACACTCAGATGCCGTCTTCTTAATAACAAAGAACAAGCACTCAGTCGTCTCATGCCTCTGCGCCGCACACTGGAGAAGAAACCTGAGATGAAAAATCATTTTGTGACCTTTATGCAGAAGATGTTTGAAAATGATCAAGCAGAGTTGGCACCCCCTCTGAAAGATGGAGAAGAATGCTGGTACTTACCAACATTTGGTGTGTATCCCCTCTCGAATCACACATGAAGTCCTCACTACTCTTATGGCTGAGGTTTCAGCTATTGTGAATGCAAGGACACTTATTCCAGTGTCTTCCGATCCTGAATCTCCTCTCATCTTGACTCCTGCAATGCTCCTTACCCAGAAGCTGGGCACTTCACCGGCTCCCCCAGAAGAATTCAACACAAAAGACCTCTTCAAACGGCAGTGGAGACAAGAACAAAGCCTTTCCAACACCTTTTGGGACCGCTGGCGGCGCGAGTACCTTGCCACGCTTCAGAGCCGCCGTAAATGGCAATCTGAGAGGCCTAACCTTAAAGCAGGAGACCTTGTCCTCTTAAAAGACAGTCAAGTCAAGAGGAATGAGTGGCCAATGGGACTAATCACTAAGACCATCCCCAGCAATGATGGAAAGGTTCGCAAAGTTGAAATCAAGGTTACCAAACAAGGGACGATGAAGATTTTCTTGAGACCTGTCTCCAAGACAATCCTTCTAGTTTCTCCGGATGACTAGACAGACGAACTCAGGATTCTTACATGGACATTAAGTTTATTGTTTTTCTGATATGTAAATTACCATAGTGGTATCTTTGATACCAGACGGGGAGTGTTCTGTGTTCGTTTTATGTTGCCCCCTTGTGGTCACTTTTTATATATTTCTTAAGTGTCATGTTCTTCTCTTAATTTCTCGATTGGTTTGGAGGCATCACATGACCAGAAGTAAGTCTCCATTGCCTCAGCACATTGTAGTACACTGTTCAGTGCTCAATCTGTTTGCATCTGTAAATGTTGCTGCCTTGGAAAGCATTGTTTGTAAGTATCTGTTGAATATATATTAATTGTGATTTTGACATGATTATTATATTGATGATGTGCTTTATTTCGCTATTTCCAAGTTCTGTTAGTTTCCAGAGGCTGTGTAAATAAACAGCATTAGCGGATTGATAACCAGCAGTATTTTATGTTTGTTTAATTATAAGTATGGCTTAGTGTTATACGATATACGAACTGGGATTGATGTGTGTATATGTTTGGATTTATCGCTATATCGTTACATGTTTGGTATATACTGTACTTATTTGTTATGCAAGTACTGTGTAGACTGGAAATAGGTATATTTTGTGTATTATACAAATATGTCCAATAAGGATGGTGTTATGCAGTTATATTGCACTGTATGTACACTTTGTAAGGAACATCTGCAATTGTGATTAAGTACTGTACTTCTTTCTTAGTTTCATACCATTTGTTACTGCTGCATGAATGGCTAAACAATAAACATTGGCATTCAAATATTCTTCATGTCTCTTCATGTAGTGGTGAAAGGAGGAGTTTAGCTGCCTGTTAAATTGTACAGAGTTACGTGCAAGGAGAACAAAACACTAAATTATCACGAAAAAAATCAGGATTATTGGCTGAATAAATAAAGTACAAAAAATTTCTTGTCACGTGTCTTGTTCTTGCTAACTTGTTTACAAAATGAAAAATAAAACAGTGTTTCAAAAAATGCTTTCTGGTTCATACATGTTCTAAATTGCGATTAAAAAACTAATTTGCCCAATACAAGGTACCCCGATGTAGCTTTATAACATTTACTCTCCTGGTCTGTTAAATAAATGCTAATTTTCTTCAAAATGAAATATAGCTCAACGAAACACTTCAGACTAGGTGAACATCTTTTTACAAACTGTAGATAAACGAGGTTTCTATGTTTTCTGTCTGTCTTCTATCTTTCTGAAACCTGCTTCAGGTCCACACAGAGTAATTTAACACAGATGACAGACTCAACTTTTCCTCTTTTTATTCAAACAAGTGTTTGCATATGAAGAGCCAAAGACATCTGAACACAGACTAAGTATGAAGCCACAGTTATCCCTACTGAGGGCTATCAGAATCAATCACTTAAGTCCTGTAAGAACTTTTGATTTCTGTTATGACATATTAAGGGTTGTTAATATAAACCGTCTATATGCAGCAAAGTGTGTGATGAGCTCCAGAAAGTCATTACCTGTTAACTTGAATATTCTTTTTTGTCAAACATAATACATAAATGACCATGATGTTTTCAGGCAATACTTTTAAATAAAGCAGTACAGGTCGGGTCAGAATCTGAATCGCCAAAAACGTTTTCTGTGTACTCGTCTGTAACCCTTTCCCAAATAACGTATTAGAAGGCAAGATCCTTTTATCACGTCTGCTTCTTGGTGATATTAAAAAAGTTTGTGAACGAGGTGAAACAAAAGATAGCGCAGGGTTTATATCATGTAGTTTGAGAAGTAAATTAGAAGTGTGGAATTATTTTAGAATCATAGCAAATTAAAATAATGAACATGTGACTGGATCCGTTGCTTGTAAAACCTGTCATTATGTTTTTGTGAACGATAGCCACAAAACTGGTACATCATTTCTGTGAAAGCACAGGTGTAGCTCCCTTTCAACTGGTGGCATGAAAGGAATAAACAGGTATTTTATAGGAAAGTAAGTAGAGATAGTTAATATGTTAAAATATCCAGACCACTAGAGAAAGCTACCACGCTGTATAGCCTATTGTGTAAACTCAATCTGTGGAGAATGGTAGAGATATCTGTGTGTGAAAGAGTCAGTTGACACAGGCAGTAGGTAAAAGGACAAACACTTGCGGGTTTGGGTCAGGTTGCAGGTCTTAATAAAGCGGGTTGGGTCAGGTTGCATGTAAGTAGACTGTGTTGCAGCGGGTTGCGGGTCCGGGTCGGAAGCGGGTCCAAAAAAAAAAAAAAAAAAAATTGGACCCGCCCAGGACTCCATCACTCTAAAACCATCTCATTTTTTATCATAACTGTTCAGTAAACCAGTGGACTAACCCACATTCCCATCTTTCTGGGGATTAAGGTACAAAATTATTCTAGCACAAACACACATAGAGATTAGATTCTGTAAAGCTACTGTATGGGAGGGATGCAAATATAAAATAGGTATTAAATAAAAAAATAAAAACGTAAATGTAAAACATCAGTAAAAACAAACATCGGGGGAAAAATTCACTTTACATGTGGAATATGATGCGTAGCAGTTCTGGTTTCTGATTAAGTTTAATGTTCTGGCATATCTGATGAAGAATCTGTGCAAGTTGAGGCCACATTAGCTAGTACTTTGCGAACGTTTAGGTAGATATCACATTATTAGATTGTAAGTCGCCCTGGATAAGGGCGTCTGCTAAGAAATAAATAATAATAATAATAATAGGTAAATCACTGTGCTGACGGAAACAGCATCTGCAGAAGGTATGAACACGACATCAGCACAAAACAAGCCAGGTTTATTCGCCTTGAAATCATAAAAATTGGCAGAACTAGACAAATCACACTGGACATTTCTACAAAAGCGTTCCATAAGTTTACCAACTAAAGCATCATCATTTTCTATCAAATATTTACGATTAATAATGTCAGCGTTAGGCAGGGTTTTAGCTGATGGACAGTACTGTAACACAAAGTCACCAATACACACCAATCTCTGCAATAAACAGTGGCTGTCCAGCAAAGCACAGCGCTCTGACAAACTCATTAACACAGTCTCTTTCATTAAAGCACATGTAAAAGCCAGAAATGGCAAACAGTTAATTAATAACTGTCTTTCTGCGTGTGACGTCAGCAGCACGGCTCGGCTTTGCAGTGGAAAAACAACCCAGCCTCTCCCTGACCGCACCGTGAGGGATCGGTACGGCCCCGACGCGGCTGTACAGTGGAAAAGAGGCATTAGTTTAATGTTCTTTTATTCTGTCAGCGCGAACATGTACCTCAATGCAGTAGTATTTGCAACGCTATACATCCTCTGCCTCATCTGGCCCACTTCTGCCATTTGGCTTTTTGTATACTTTGAAACATTTGTTTTCTTTTGAATATTCATAAACTGTTTTACATTCTCCCCATTCCTCATCCACTCATATTTTCATGTATTTCAATTTAGTTTTTGATCAAGCTAGTTACTACGCCCAGCACTTGCCACAATTATCAGACTGGCCAAGAGAATCAGGTGATAATGTGTTTGTGAACAGAGAACCAATGTGCGATGTTTGAACGTCATTTGATCCTATGAGGTCTAAACATACCTGCTGTACACTAGGCTGCTTATTACAGTCAAAATAAAACAGCATTTTAAACAAAAGTGTATTTTCTAGAAAATAGTATGGGGAAAATACTGAATAGTAGACAAAAAATCATGTATAAAATCAGTAAAAACAGAGGTTCAGTGAAAAAGAAAAATCCTGAAATTTTTCTGTAAAATTCGGAATAAAACGGAAATGCGCAACACTACAAATGCAGAATTACTTACTTGCAAAAGAGGCTTGTCTTGCATCCACATGCAGTAGAAAAGGCCTTTCCATATCTTGAGCAGTTCATCATTACTAAACCCACCTGCACAGAATAAGAAAATACAGGTGTGAAGGTTAATACTGTAAATGTTTTCATGTAGCCCAAGGGCAATTCGATAAGCAGCCACCACACCAGCGTACTATATTGCGAATCAGAGACCTGGAATTGATGAAACTGTATACATTGAGTGCTCCCATATAGAAAACAATGCTGAAAAAAAAGTATTTGCCCCGTCTGATTTTCTGCATTTTTTTGACACTGAATGTTATCAGATCTTCAACCAAAAACTAATATTAGATAAAAGGGACCCTGAGTGAACAAATAACACAAACATTTGATACATAGTTCATTTATTTATTAAAGAAAGTTATGCAACACCCAATGCCCCTGTATGAAAAAGTAAATCGACCCCTTGGACTCAATAAATGGTTACGCCACTTTTAGCAGCAATAACTGCAACCAAACGCTTCCTGTAGTTATTGATTAGTCTCTCACAGCGCCGTGGAGGAATTTTGGCCCACTCCTCCACGTAGAATTGCTTCAACTCAGTGACATTTGTGGGTATTCGAGCATGAACTGCTCGTTTTCAGGTCCTGCCACAACATCTCAATGGGGTTTAGGTCTGGACTTTGACTAGGCCATTCCAAAACTTTAAATTTCTTGTTCTTCAACCATTCTGATGTAGACTTGCTTTCGAATCATTGTCTTGCTGCATGACCCAGCTGCGCTTCAGCTTCAGCTCACGGACGAATGGCCTGACATTCTCCTGTAGAATTCTCAGATACAGAGCAGAATTCATGGTTCCTTCAACGATGGCAAGGCGTCCAGGTCCTGATGCATCAAAGCATCCCCAAACCGTGACACCACCACCACCACGCTTGACCGTTGGTATGAGGTTCTTACCAGACATAACAGGGCCCATGTTGGCCAAAAAGTTCCACTTTTGACTCATCTGTCCATAGAACACCGTTCCAGAACTCTTGAGGAACATCCAGGTGCTTTTTGGCAAACTTGAGACGAGCATTCATGTTCTTCTTAGTGAGAAATGGTTTCCACCTTGCTACTCTGCCATGAATCCCATTTTTGCCCAGTGTCTTTCTGATGGTGGAGTCATGAACACTGACCTTAGCCGAGGCGAGAGAGGCCTGCAGATCCCTGGATGTTGTTCTAGGGTTCTTTGTGACTTCCTGGACGATTTTATGCCTTGCTCTTGGAGAGATTTTGGCAGGACGGCCACTCCTGGGAAGATTCAATACTGTACCAAACTTTCTCCATTTGGACAATATGGCTCTGACTGTGGTTCAGTGGAGCCCCAGAGCCTTAGAAATGGCTTTGTAACCCTTTCCAGACTGATAGGCATCAACAATTTTCTTACAGAGGTCTTCAGGAATGTATTTTGTTCGTGGCATGATGTGCCTCTAGAAACTGTGTGCTGACAACTTCACTCTGATGGTAAGGGCCAAAGTTAGTCAGATTTATATTGGGCAGGGCTGGCCCAAATCAGGCCTGGTTGTTTACCAAAGTACTCAAACAGCTGACCCTAATTGCCCCTTTAATTGGGTTACCAGGGCTTGACACCAGTTGAATTTACAAACAGATAAATTAGCTAGCCTACATTTTTAGTTTAGTGACAGCCTTTCTCCTGCAATGCAACAGGATATGTTTTCCACCGATAATTTTGTCTTAAAAGTAACACAGTAATTCATTTTATCACAGACAAACACACCTGTAAACCAGTACTTTGGAAGGAAAATTACATCAGGTGATGGTATAAAAAACAGCACCTTTTTCTGTTTGCCATTTGGGACAACTAAGCCATTCCTGATGAAGTCACCTAAATTAATTGACTTTGTATTGTTTAATTTTAAATATTCACTGCTTTACAATATTTGGATTTTTTTAAACGCAGGCTTAAAATGTGATAGTCATTTACATAATCAGAAACATACCAATAATACACCATTGTGTTCATAATCGCATCACTGCATACATGGGTCATGAAGACTACATGTTTTATCTTTTGTGTTTAAATATATACACATTACACAATATGGGCAATCTGTACGGGCACAAAAAAACATTTCTGGTCTTCTTGACTTCCAGCAGTATGCACGTGTGAGATCACGTCAGAAAACTGAACAACATGTGCAACACACTCAAAACCAAACACATCCAAATTATCTCATCTGAACACGAACGTTTAAACGTCTTTTCTAAACATACTTTAAACAACAATGATGCCTGTAACAATTATACAAATATGTACCATCTGCACGCCTATCAAAATTACTAAAACACACTACTTCAGTATAGTCCAGGCAGTACTAAGTTACTGTGGTCAATGGAACAGAGCAGGATCAGTTTCCTCATCAGGTCAACATATGATGTTCTCCCATCACCACAGAACCTAAACCTCTGGGTAGGAGAGGATCCCTCATGTCCTTTGTGTTCATCACCTGCAACATTAAGGCACATTTTGACAGGATGTAAGGTGGCTCTTAGCCAAGGACGGTTTACTTGGCGCCATGACCAGGTGCTGCGATGTTTGGCCTTAGCATTGGAAGACAAGCGTAACATGACCAATAAGTTGCCACCTGTTCCATCAAAACATTACACACAAAAGACAACATTCCTCCGCCCAGGAGAGCAACCACCAAGAAAAGGTGTTAAAACCAATCCTCGCCCAGGACAACTGGAAGCTGCTAGAGACTGGAAAATGCTGGCAGATGTTGGTCAACGGCTTATTTTTCCACCTGAGATTGCCACCACTAACCTTCGACCAGATATTGTCTTGTGGTCTGGATCAGCACGCCTTGTTCACCTGGTAGAGTTAACAGTGCCATGGGAGGACGCTGTAGATGAGGCGTATGAGAGGAAGAAACTGCGGTATGCTCAACTAGCCACTGAAGCGGAACAGCGAGGATGGAGAGTTCGGGTTTACCCAGTGGAAGTGGGTTGTCGAGGATTTGTGGCACACTCTACAACCCGGTTTCTCAGAGACGTCGGATTCAGTGGCCAAGAGTTGCGTCGCACAGTGAAGAACTTATCTGAAGCAGCAGAGAGGAGCAGCAACTGGCTGTGGTTGAGACGGAAAAATTCTGGCTGGGGACAGGTAAGTAAGCTGGGCTGAGTTGAGTGGGGGACGGAGGGGGGTGATGCTGGGACGCCAGAATCACCGTCGAGCCCTCTTGAGGTGTCGTGGGCTAGTCGACGAAACACTGAGGATGGAAGGTGCCCACTTGAAAACCCCAGAGATGTACCCTACTTAGCTCAATCCAGACGGTTGTCATGCTGATGCGCTGGGGAGGCCGCACTTTGGTTGATCCCCGGAGCCAGCATCGCAGCCGTTGTGTGTGCTGATGCGCCAGGGAGGCAAAATAAGCTGATCCCTGGAGCCAGCATTACACTTCAGCCATTAACACCAGACAGAAGGATATCTACATCATCATATGGAAGGAAACGTAAATGGATGGAGACGCATATGGATCACATTAGTTTACTGTAAAGCTACGTCTTAGTTGGTGCTTATCTTGGCGAGAGCCGAGTTCAAATCAGCATGAAGTTTTAACATCTACTCTCGTGTAATGGAAATCTGTTACGTGAGTCTATTCCATCACGGTGGATTTCCGAACCTAAGTTACCTGTTGGTTTCTGTGATCTGATGCTGAGATATTTCCGCAGTTTCTTTATGGCTCGGGTCCGGACAGGTTTTTCGTTCGAAGCTAGTCTCTGTGCAAACTGGATCTCTGGAGATTGCAACATCGGCGCCATCTCTTGCCTCTCTATCTTGGAACACTCACGTGGACTACGTTATTTTAGACGCGCAGTTTGATGACATAGTATTGTGTGTAGGGTTCTCCAGCTGCAGATATACTGGCTGCGTCCGGGTTACTCCTAAGAAGTCTGCGTTGCAGTCGGGAGTCTGCGACTGACGTCACGGTCTGCGTAGACGGAGCTAGGGCAGCTTTGGGCAACAGTGTATACCTGCAAGACAAACGACACACGCCTCACACCCCAAGCCTGGCACCCTTATAACTCCGCCTCTACAGTGACGCAATTTCCAACTCCTCACATTGATGCACTGATCCCACCCATGTGAAGTGGTTTTTTTTGTTTGTTTGTTTACGGAACCTACTTTTCTCTGTATTGTCAATGTCGTAACATGTAATATGCCCATTTTATTTATGTTTTTCAAATAATAAATACATCGGCATTGTGTTCAAAATAAACCATTTAATCATCATTACATTTATAAAGGCAGTATTAATTAATGCGCTTATGTTTCCATATAATATATACAAAAGCAGTAATCGTTAAGTATTTGCGGTATGTAATGTATGTAAAAAAAAAGAGACAATGTGCAAGCATTGTTGGGAATGGTCTTGATGTCAGCGTATTTTAAAAATATTGCTTGATACTCTGATTAATATACTGCCCTCCGCTTCTTTGGAAACTGTTCAATTGTCCGTTTGTTTCTAGTGCAACAATACTGTTAGAACGGAACCCTATACAAATGTACCACTGGATTTTGGAACAAGGTACGATGGTATCTGTGAAAGTGCAATTGTATTGTATAATATATGTATCCTACACCATCAATGTACAATTCCCTGTGTTACAATAATGCAGTACAACCATAATAATAATAGTATAGCTACACTATAGAACTGTGGTGCATTTTTATAGGGGTAGAGCTTCACACAATCTACATTTACTTAATCATATTAAAGTAAGAATTATGTGTGTCATTCTCATCTTATTTACAATGTAAAATTGACATGCTTACATGTCTGTATAGGTTAGCCTAGGTATACGCAGTAAAATTTAGGAAGCTAAAGTTCAGGTAGTCACAGGTAGCAGTGTGGAGTAGTGGTTAGGGCTCTGTACTCTTGACCGGAGGGTCGTGGGTTCAATCCCCGGTGGGGGACACTGCTGCTGTACCCTTGAGCAAGGTACTTTACCTAGATTGCTCCAGTAAAAACCCAACTGTATAAATGGGTAATTGTATGTAAAAATAATGTGATATCTTGTAACAATTGTAAGTCGCTCTGGATAAGGGCGTCTGCTAAGAAATAAATAATAATAATAATAATAATAAATAATAATATTATTTGCATCCCAGTTTTTGTTCTGTCCTTTAAGCTCATATGCCAATTGATTTATCAAAGTTTAATGATTATCCCTTTGCTTAAGTCTCTTTGGTCATATCATGTTGACCTGCTTTTTGTCTGTGAGTATCCCACAAGGATCATCCCTTCTACAGGTGCATGCAACCTGGCCCAACATGGATTTGTGTGGCACATATGCCAATGGAGTTTGTATGTCATTAGAATTTCAATGTAGATGTAAAATAAAAATACAGGTCTGCGTAAACCATTAAAAAAAAATATATATATATATATATATATATATATATATATATATATATATATATATATAACTGTTAACTTGCAGCATGCACAAAGTGAATTAGATATAAGGTATATTCACCCCTGGACATGTTCACATAGATATAACAGCATGTGGATTAGTGTTTAGGGCTCTGGATTCTTTACCGGAGGGCTGAGGGTTTAAAGCCAGGTGGGGCACTGCTGCTGTACCCTTGAGCAAGCAGGTAATTCACAGATTGCTCCAGTAAAATACCCAGCTCTATAAATGGGCACAAATACAAGTCACTTTAAATAAAAGCATCAGCTAAAAAAATTATCTATAGCAATTTATGTCCATATGTGAAACACACACACACAAAATACAGCAATGTATCATGTAGTCACATACAGGTGGTGATTAAATGGGTCTCTTGTGGTCCAGTGGTTAAAGAAAAGGGCTTATAACCAGGAGGTCCCCGGTTCAAATCCCACCTCAGCCACTGACTCATTGTGTGACCCTGAGCAAGTCACTTAACCTCCTTGTGCTCCGTCTTTCGGGTGAGACGTAGTTGTAAGAGACTCTGCAGCTGATGCATAGTTCACACACCCGAGTCTCTGTAAGTCGCCTTGGATAAAGGCGTCTGATAAATAAACAAATAATAATAATAAAGGTGCAGTTGTATTGAAGTGAAAGTGCTTGCCTATAGGTACAGTTGGTGGCTAAAAGTGGAATTGAAGACAAACCAACCCTAACCTTAACCCCAAACCCTAAATAACAAACTGTGATGCAAATAAAAATCCAACTACAGCCTTGTATTAAAGATTATAATCATTGAACACATCTGTGATGTTTGTTGGTATAGAAATGAATTAGTAGAAAGGGAGTGGATTTTATCTGTTCCTATTAAAATTGGAAGATTGTTTGATTACATACACAACATACACATAGGTTAGCAGTGTAGAGGTTAGGGCTCTGGACTCTTGACTGGAGGGTAGTGGGTTCAATCCCAGGTGTGGGACACTGCTGCTGTACCCTTGAGCAAGGTACTTTACCTAGATTGCTCCAGTAAAAACCCAACCGTATAAATGGGTAATTGTATGTAAAAAATAATGTGATATCTTGTAACAATTATAAGTCACCCTGGATAAAGGCGTCTGCTAAGAAATAAATAATAATAATAATAATAATAATAATAATAATAATAATAATAATAATAATAATAATAATAACAAGGAGTTCTGTAACCACTGGAGGTTTTAACGAAGAACTTGATTACAATCTTTGCTCTTATGATTTATCATGTATATTAGGTTATAGTTTGTGGCATGGTGGTGTGGTGGTTAGCGCTGCTGCCTCACAGCTCCAGGGTCCCAGGTTTGATTCCCGTTTCAGGGGAGTTTGCATGTTCTCCCCGTGTTTGTGTTGGTTTTCACCAGGCACACCGGTTTCCTCCCCTCATCCAAAAACATACTGGTCAGGTTGATTGGTCACTCTAAATTGCCCTCTGTGTACATGCTTGTGTGAGTGTGAGAGTTGGCCAGTGATGGACTGGTGTCCCATCCTGGGTGTAGTCCTGCCTTGCACCGTGTCTGCCGGGTTAAGCTCCAGCTCACCGTGACTCTGTATTGGATGAAGTGGTTATTGATGATGGGTAGATGGTTAATATTTGTAATAATGAATTTATTGACATCCACATGTTCTCCGATTAATAAACATTTGGACTGAACATGTTTAATTTTCCCACACATAAATTGTCAAAATCCCACATCAAGTATAATATATACATTTAGTGGTGCACAATTCTGCTCTTCTAGAGTCGCAGTCAGTCCAGCAGGTTTTTGTAGCTGTCTGTAAATCTCCAACTGCTCAAGAGCAAATAAAAGGGTAAACTTGTCCAATTAAGCAAATTAATTCAAATCAGGTAATGAAGGCCTCAGGAGGATCAAAAAATGAAAACCTTCTTGCCCCAGAGTTCTGCACCCCTGAAAAAGTAGATGTTAACACAGTCATTCATTCACAGTTATCTGAAGGTTTTTTTTTTTATTATTTCAAAGGACTTATTTAACTGTTTTGATTGAAGTCCTGCTTTCCTATCAAAATGTACTATGAAAACAAACAAAGAGATCAAAATTGCAAACAAAAGAACTTTATTACAAATATATAATGCAGTTTGGATATTAAAAATTAAATTGCAGTTACTTTTGACAGATATGTTTTTACGATATACCAAGAAATAATGAATGTACCCTTGCTTTTTGTTGTTATTGCTAAAACCAACTTTGGGGGGATTAAATCAACATTTAGACCCATCCACTAAAACCAAATTAGAAATATGTACTTAATAGCAGTTTGATTTATCATAAGTGGGCACTTTCTTCTACAAATAAAAACAACCACCATTAAATTCTGACTTTGTGATTAGCTGGTGGGTCAAGTTTTAATTTAATTCCCCCATTTCATTTACACTGAATAAAGGGTATCAATAATTATGGAGCCTACTGTATTTGCAAGTGAGTATTCCTGAGCATTCTCTATAAACATTTAATAAACATATGTAAACAATAAGTATTAATGACTTTATGCACAATATTTTACTTGAAATGCAATCTTCAACAATGTTACATGTAAAAACCATTAAATAACAAACCATCACACTGCACCCTTTAGATGGACATTCAAGTGCTTTTTTTAAATGCTGGCGTTTATTGGGTTTATATTTGCTTGCCTGGTAAAATGGACAGTGGTACAAAGTGCAGCATTGGGTACACTGTTTCATCTCAGGCAACACTCCTCCTTTCACTGCTGCTATATGTAACTGAAACACAAAGAGCAAATTACAACATGATTAATAACCTACAATTAATATACATCAGTGTATCTACATTGAGATTGGATGATCTGTAGCTAATGTGAAATTTAGAAAACACTGATGTATATTGGTACAGTGAGGTATATTGAAGAACTAGTGACAATGGCCTCTATACTCAAAGCATTTTTTGCAAATTTTGTATTAGCATCATTTTTTTTTTAGCGCTGTAAATGTTGACATAAAATGCAAGTTATGAAGTATGATTTCCTCATACACAACATCTATACATATTAAGCATATGTGCTGTGACTTCTTACATTTTATTCCTTTTAGAAAAAGTGTCAATAATAGCAAATTTGTGTAAAATGCTTTGAGTAGAGAGACCAATGTTTCTGTAATTGATGCATTGTTAGGGTGTTTTACATATATATTACATTACAATACAAAATGTAAGTTTTAAGTTTTGTTTTCTGAGGACACAAGCCTGGTGTAACCTAACTTCGGATGTACCGCATCCTAACCTGAATCTTTGTTACTTTTAAGTGGAAACAATATATACATTTTTCCATTGTTTTCGGTAAATTAGCATGTTTCTAATGTATATAAATATAAGTTAAAGTTACACACACTAATATATATATATATATATATATATATATATATATATATATATATATATATATATAAAACTCATGGATAATTAAATACAAAGGCGAATTTAACAAGTTACCTTGTGTGTCCTTTTCTGTCAATTTAAATGCAACTGCACTTGCAACAACCGTGCATGTGTTTCTCCTTCTCAAATGTGACGTCTTTCTTTTTGCGTCACTGTAGAGGTGGCATTAGAGGCAGAGTTAAAGGGTGTCAAGCTTGGGGTGGGAGGCGTGTTGTCGTCCGTCTTGCAATTATACCCTTCTCGCTTTGGGAGGTTTCCCAGCACAGTCGACTGAGCAAACATCATAACTAGATTGGTAAATAAATTATGCAAAGGCTTATTTCAGTAACCCCAAGACCATATTTTATTAGGAATCTGTTTAAGCAATTAAAGTTATTTACATCAGTAGGATATTCCATGTCAAAGTTATAACTAAATAAATACATACAGGAATAAATAGATAAATGTTGAAATAAATAAATAAAGCAATACATAAAACATAAATGTTGAAATAAATAAATACATGTACATTTATTTATTCATTTATTTATTCCTGTGTTTATTTATTTTTATTATTTTTTATTATTATTATTAATTTCTTAGCAGACGCCAAGGATTTTGCGGAAAACCTGTCCAAATTCATCGTCTGCGTGAACTCAGCCGGAAAAGACGTCAGCAGGTCATGCATCTACGGGCTTAAAAGTCTTCACAGCGGCGCAGTTTCTCATCGCTGGAGCAGCCGCGGCTCTAAACAATAGACGAGCGTTGGCTGACAAAGAGTGTAGGCAACCAGATACAATCCTCACTCCATGTGCTACTGCCACCTAGTCAGGGGGTGTGAATCGCCTTCGAGTCATGTCATTAATTATCTTATAAATGATTTGACTCTTTTTCCACACAGTTATTATACTTTTCAAATATTCAGATATTTATTCTAAAGGTTTAAACATGTAAAAAAAATGCTAAACGGTTGAAATGAACCTAAAACCGCTCTGTTATTTTCAGCATGTGTAATTGGGTATTGATGAAAGACTATCAGGGACAGGGAATAACCTACTTTGAATTAAGGAGAATAAATCAGCTTTAATAACAGGTAGTTGAAGTGAGATATGTGACCATATGTGCAAGTATTTGAACTATTTTTGTCCCAGATCAAAATACAGTACTGTCTAACAACCCCTTTGTGAGAGCGGGGGGGGGGGGGGGGGGGGGGGGGGGGATCCTGCCCGTTATAATACTCATTAATTAGTGACACATCAACAAAACATATGTTTATATTATCTCTTTATAGCAGGGACTGTTTCTACTATACATTTTCTGATGATGCTGTAAATTATGAAGCTGGTGGAGCACAAAGGGAACTTCGATTGCATCCACTTCTGCGATTAGAATTTCTCTCAACACCACCTGCATTTTGGTTCTGCTCAGAACTGTTGTTCATCTACCAAAGCTGTCCACGCTCTGTCTGCACAGACAGTGACTTTATGCTCAGACTCCCGTCTGCAATCTAGCCGGCAAAAAAGTGTCGTGAATGCACCCAGTGATTGAAGATTCTGAATGTCAGAAAAATGTAAGCTTAAGTTATTTAGAAAAAAGGAATGGGGGGGGGGGGGGGGGGGGGGGGGGGGGTGGGGGGGGGGGAGAAATGATATGCATTAAAAAAAAATACTAATTAAATCAATGATTTATCTCTGTATGATAACATTAGAATGTAATAGGCATGAAGAGGTAATAACCAAGGCTTTTTTAAAAAAAAAGAAAAAATGTTTTTAGATTCATTAGCATCTCACAAATGCCTTAATTATTTTGCTGTTGTAGTTTTTTTAGGCTTTAATTTCACTTTGTCGACACATTTATCCTGCCACCACATAAGAGATTAACTTCCTGTGCTGCAGTTAATAGGACCCATCTTTGTGTAACACTTTATTCAGGTGACCACTAACACAGGTTTTGTGTAGTGTGAACAGATTTGATCTTTCAGCGGAAGTCAAATCCAAACAGTTTGCTCATGTTTTAACCCCTTTACAGTCACATGCTATTTCTCTTTTGAAGTTTTTAAGTGTTCTTTATTTTATGGAGAGTGTGACTTTTAAATAATACTGATTGTTAACTGTGCAAGTGATTCTCTTCAAGTATTGCAACCCTTTTCTTCAGTGTGGATGTATGTGGTATATGCAGTAGAAGAGAATGCATAAAATATATACACTTGTTCAGAGAATGTAATGTTTCCTGTCTTGTACGTTTTATGTTTATTTACATATTTCTACATGAGCAAATGCATTCTTGTTAAGGGCCCAGCAATGGATCATTAAAGGATGCTCACTATAAAAAAATATTACATAAATAGATAGTCGTGTCTGCAGTTATTCCTCCTTCTCTTCCACCACTGCAGCGGAGACTTCCTCAGCCTCCCTTTTCACCTCTGCATCCACCTCATTCACCTCTGCAGCTCCCTTGTTCACAGGGGGCACATTCTCTTCTTCCTGTACTTCTACAGATAGTTCTACAGATAGTTTAAAAATGGTTAGTATTCATAATGCTAGTGGTGTGTCAATTATAAATCAAGTTTAAAACAAAACTTTGTTTTCAACCCATTTAGATATTCAAGCAATTTAAGAAGAAAAGCTGCAGGACAGTTTATTGTTTTGTGCATATGTATATGGCAAGCCAAAGTATCATTTAGAGATATCTCAAATTCATTTATAGATATCTCTAAATATTTGAAGATATCTCTAAATAATTAAGATATCTAAAATACATTTAGAGATATCTCTAAATGATTTACATATACTGTATCTTTAAATGGAGCTTTAAATGAGATATCTAAAATGCATTTTTATATATCTTTAAATCTTTTTAAGATATCTCTAAATGTTTGAGATATCTTTAAATACTTTTTCAGAGATCTCTAAATGATTTAGATATATCTATAAATAACATCCTGTTCATTTAAAGATATCTAAATCATTGTGGCAAAGTGCCTGGTAAGGGTAACAGGTGTAGCGGTGATGCGGTGTAGGAGTGACAGGCAGACAACGGTATTCCAGTGAAAAAGTGCTTTATTTCTTTTCCAGGTCTGGTGACCGAAAAATAACTAAATCCCTGGCGATACACAACAATGTGTAATGCACGGGGATAACAATAAACAGGGCACAGTCCCGAACAAAAACAAACAGACAGTCACCAGTCCTGGGTGAGTGCAGTCGTGATGGTGCTTTAGTGCAAACACAGATAGTGCGGGGTGCAGTGGTGCTCCGGACAGTGCTGACCCTGAGCGACAGCTCCGGAGTCGTGCTTTAACTGTCTGGTGGTAAAAACACAGACAATTATACAGACGAACACAACACAACACAACACAACACGTAATTCTCTTTCTTCTTATTTTTAACAATGAGAGCTCCTCTCTCGATCCTTCTCTCTCCAAATGCTTAACCCAAACGAAGGAAAAGAACAGCGTTACCCTGGCCCCTATATGTAATCCCGCATGATATCTAGGTAAACGGTTGCAGCTGCCCCTCGTTTACCTGTCAAATCAATACGGTCTTACAACAGAGTCTCGCTTCCTTCCAGGCTGACCCACTTCCCGGTCCCGGAAACGAACTGTCAGGCCAGCCCTTCCAGATACTTCTCCTCCCGTTCTTTAGCGCCCTCACAGGTCGGGAGGAAGATTTATCACCAGAACTCATTGTATTTCTGTCACAATCATTTAAAGATATCTCTAAATCATTTGAAGATATCTTCAAATAACTTCCTGTTCATTTGGAGATATCTCTAAAACATTTAAGATATCTTCAAATAACTTTCTGTTCATTTAGAGATATCTCTAAATCATTTGAAGATATCTTCACATGAACAGGAAGCCATTTCGAGATATCTCGAAATGACTTCCTGTGAAAATGCTTTCAATGGACTTCCTGTACATTTAAAGATATAAGAACATAAGAACATAAGAAAGTTTACAAACGAGAGGAGGCCATTCAGCCCATCTTGTTCATTTGGTTGTTAGTAGCTTATTGATTCCAGAATCTCATCAAGCAGCTTCTTGAAGGATCCCAGGGTGTCAGCTTCAACAACATTACTGTGGAGTTGGTTCCATACCCTCACAATTCTCTGTGTAAAAAAGTGCCTCCTATTTTCTGTGCTGATGCCCCTTTATCTAATCTCCATTTGTGACCCCTGGTCCTTGTTTCTTTTTTCAGGTCAAAAAAGAATGTTTGAATCAGATCGCCACGTTGTCTTCTTTGTTCAAGACTGAATAGATTCTTCAATTCTTTTAGCCTGTCTGCATACAACATGCCTTTTAAACCCGGGATAATTCTGGTTGCTCTTCTTTGCACTCTTTTTAGAGCAGCAATATCCTTTTTGTAACAAGGTGACCAGAACTGAACACAATATTCTAGGTGAGGTCTTACTAATGCATTGTAAAGTTTTAACATTACTTCCCTTGATTTAAATTCAACACTTCTCACAATATATCCAAGCATCTTGTTGGCCTTTTTTATAGCTTCCCCACATTGTCTAGATGAAGACCTTTCTGAGTCAACATAAACTCCTAGGTATTTTTCATAGTTCCCTTCTTCAATTTCAGTATCTCCCATATAATATTTATAATGCAACATTTTTATTGCCTGCATGCAATACTTTACACTTTTCTCTATTAAATTTCATTTTGCCATGTGTCTGCCCAGTTCTGAATGCTGTCTAGATCATTTTGAATGACCTTTGCTGCTGCAACAGTGTTTGCCACTCCTCCTATTTTTGTGTCATCTGCAAATTTAACAAGTTTGCTTACTATAGCCAGAATCTAAATCATTAATGTAGCTCAGGAATAGCAGAGGATCTAATACTGATCCCTGTGGTACACCACTGGTTACCTCGCTCCATTTTGAGGTTTCTCCTCTAATCAGTACTTTCTGTTTTCTACCTGTTAACCACTCCCTAATCCATATGCATGCATTTCCTTGAATCCCTACTGCGTTCAGTTTGAGAATTAATCTTTTATGCGGGACTTTGTCAAAAGCTTTCTGGAAATCTAAATAAACCATGTCGTATGCTTTGCAATTATCATTTTCAATGTTGCATCCTCAAAAAAGTCAAGTAGGTTAGTTAGACACAATCTCCCTTTCCTAAAACCATGCTGACTGTCTCCCAGGATATAGTTACCATATAGGTAATTTTCCATTTTGGATCTTATTATAGTTTCCATAAGTTTACATATAATAGAAGTCAGGCTTATTGGTCTGTAGTTACCTGGTTCGGTTTTGTCTCCCTTTTTGTGGATCGGTATTACGTTTGCTATTTTCCAGTCTGTCGGTACAACCCCTGTGTCAAGAAACTTTTGCATGATCTTGGTTAGCGGTTTGTAAATAACTTTCATTTCTTTGAGTACTATTGGGAGGATCTCATCCGGCCCAGGGGATTTGTTTATTTTAAGAGCTCCTAGTCCCTTTAACACTTCTGTCTCTGTTATGCTAAAGATATTTAAAATTGGATAGGAACAGGTCGACATATGGGGCATGTTGTCCGTGTCCTCCTTTGTAAAAACCTGTAAAAAGTAATCATTTATTATATTTGCTATTTTTTTCTTCATCTATGATTTTGCCATTTGTGTCTCTTAGACATTTAACCTCTTCTTTGAATGTTCTCTTGCTGTTATAATATTGGCAAAACTTTTGGAATTGGTTTTAGCCCCTTAGCAATATTGATTTCTATCTCTCCCTTGGCCTTTCTAACTTCCTTCTTGACTTGTGTTTGCAGTTCCAAGTACTCTTTCTGTGTACTTCGTTTTTGGTCCCTTTTAAACGCTCTGTAAATTGCCTTTTTTCGCTGAATATTTTTTTAATTGACCTATTAACCATTTTGGCCATTTTGTTTTAGATTTAGATTTGTCTATTTTGGGATGTAATTGTTTTGCGCATCTAGTATTACATTTTTAAAAAACAGCCATCCTTTTTCTATGGATGTTCTCTCTATTTTACTCCAATCTACTTCTGTTAGTCTCTGTTTCATACCTTCATAGTTTGCTTTTCTAAAATTGTAAACCTTAGCTTTAGTCATTATTTTGGGGTTTTAAAAAATACTTCAAATGAGACCATGTTGTGGTCTGAGTTTGCCAATGGCTCTCTGACCTCTGTTTTTCGTTATTCTGTCTTTCGTTATTTGAAAAGACTAAATCAAGGCATGCCTGCCCTCTAGTCGGTGCCTTGACAAATTGTGTTAGGAAGCAGTCATTTGTCATTTCCACCATTTCAATTTCATCCGTCGTGCTCCCCACCGGGTTTTCCCATTTTATATGGGGGAAGTTGAAATCCCCCATTAGTATGTCTTCTCCTTTTCTACACGCATTTAGAAAGTCATTGTATAACAGATTATTTTGCTCAGCGTCTGAATTTGGCGGTCTATAGCATGCTCCTATTATTATGCCCTTTTTTGTCCATTATTCTGACTCATATTGATTCTGCATTGTTTTCTTGGTCTGATTTAACACCTGGGCTTCAAGACTATTTCTTATGTATAGCGCTACCCCTCCGCCTCTTCTGTCCTGCCTGTCTTTCCTATACAGTGTGTACCCACTAATATTATATTCGTCTCCATCACTCTCAGACAACCAAGTTTCTGTAACACCTATCACATCGTAGTTACTTGTTAGTGCAGTAGCTTCAAGTTCCAACATTTTGTTTCTGAGACTTCTAGCATTAAGATAAATACATTTAATAGTTGTCTTACCTGAGTTGCCCTTGTTTAGATGTGGTCTCCCTTCTGTTTTTTTGTTTTCTCCCCCCTTCCTTTCTAGTCAAAATGCTTCTGGACCTCCTCAAGGATCCTTTCTCCGAGTAGATCGGTTCCCTTTCTGTTTAAGTGCAGTCCATCCCACCTATATAGATAGTCCTTGTTGTAGAATGTGCTCCAATGTTCAAGAAAGGTGAAGCCCTTCCTGTGTGCACCACGATTTCAGCCATGCATTTTGATTTTGTATTTCCAGCTGTCCATATGGTCCTTTGCAAGTTGCTGGCAGTATCCCAGAAAATACCACAGTTTTGGTCTTGTCTTTTAATTTCCTACCTAGCTCTCTGAATTTGTTTTGCAGGGTTCTTGGTCTGTCTCTTCCAATGTTGTTTGTACCGATGTGGATGACTACTACCGGGTCGTCTCCTGTTCGTTTTAGGAGCCTGTCCACGTTCTCAGTGATGTGCTTGACAGAGGCTCCTGGAAGGCAGCACACTGTTGTAGTAAGGGGGTCCAAACTGCGAACTGAACTTGCTGTGTTTCTCAATATGGAGTCCCCAACGATCATGACCTCCCTTCTTTTTGCTGCCTGGCCAGCACTGTTTATAGGGTCCTGGATGTTGTTCCTTGTTTTGGTCATCTAAATTTTGAAGTGGATCAAAATTGTTGGATGTCTGGATTTCTGGTGGTTGTGTTTGACGAAGTTTCTTTTTTTCCCTGCTTCTGCCTATCTGAACCCAGCTGTTTCGACTTCTTCCATCTCCGTGGTGGCTTTCAGTCTGCTAGGGGTGCAGACTTCCAAGAATGTGGATGTGTCAGCTCCTCAAGCTGTCTCATTTCCTCCAGCCCCTTTTCTTGCAGACTACTCGTTGGAGTAAGTCCTGGATCGTGCGGCACTTTACACAAACTTGGTGAGCTCTGTTGTGTTTTCTCGTATTTCCCACATCATGCAGTTGTCACAGATTACTGGCTTGAAGACCTTTTTTTTTTTTTGGAAGTTTAGTTTTACTTCTGCAGCTGTCAACCTGCTTTCAAACTGCTTCTAACTGCGTTGTACTTGTCCACGACTGTACTTCTCCCACGATGTCGCTTCCACACGCTGTTGCTGGGGAAGACTGCCTGCCTTTTGTTTGTTTGTGTTTGTCCTGCGGGCTCCGCCCCTCCCCCCGTGTCTCAGAACGCAGCGGAATTTGAATCAGGTGCTCCGAGTTTCAGGTTGTTATCAGAAAAATGCACGCAGCTTTAAGGCTTTAAGCTGCAATGTTTTCTGATTAAAGCAACTCCAGATTTAATTTAAAGATGTAATTCCTCCTTTCTGTTTCTAACTGCGTTGTACTTGTCCACGACTGTACTTCTCCATGATGTCACTTCCACACGCTGTCGCTGGGAAGACTGCCTGCCTTGCGCTCCATAGGGCACCCTACTGGAAACTGCTGTAACGGGCTACACACTCATCGCAGTGCCGGCAGTAGAAAGCTTCTTGGAGTCGCCTTAGTGTTTTAGCAACTCCAAAGTGTCACGAACCAGGTGTGCTGTGGTTGGATTGGAGCACTGCCGTCTTCTGAAAAAAGAAACAAGGACCAGGGGTCACAGATGGAGATTAGATAAAGGGGCATTCAGAACAGAAAATAGGAGGCACTTTTTTACACAGAGAATTGTGAGGGTCCTGGAACCAACTCCCCAGTAATGTTGTTGAAGCTGACACCCTGGGATCTTTCAGGAAGCCTGCTTGATGAGATTCTGGGATCAATAAGCTACTAACAACCAAACGAGCAAGATGGGCTGAATGGCCTCCTCTCGTTTGTAAACTTTCTTATGTTCTTATGTTCTTATTGTTCGTTCTCCTTGCACATAATTCTGTACAATTTAACAGGCAGCTAAACTCCTTCTTTCACCACTACACGAAGAGACGTGAAAATATTTGAATGCCAATGTTTATTGTTGAGCCACTCATGCAGCAGTAAAAAATGGTGTGAAACTAAGAAAGAAAGAAGTACAGTACTTAATCACAAACTGCAGATGTTCCTTACAAAGTGTACATACAGTGCAATATAACTGCATAACACCATCCTTATTGGACATATTTTTCTAATATACAAAATATACCTATTTCCAGTCTACACAGTACTTACATAACAAAGAAGTACAGTATATACTAAACATGTAACGATATAGCGATTAAATCTAAGCATATACACACATCAATCCCAGTTCGTATATCGTATAACACTAAGCCATACTTATAATTAAACAAACATAAAATACTGCTGGGTTATCAATCCGCTAATGCTGTTTATTTACACAGCCTCTGGAAACTAACAGAACTTGGAAATAGCGAAATAAAGCACATCATCAATATAATAATGTCAAAATCACAATTTATATATATATATATATATATATTATATATATATATTCAACAGATACTTACAAACAACAGATTGAGTACTGAACAGTGTACTACAATGTGCTGAGGCAATGGAGACTTTTACTTCTGGTCATGTGATGCCTCCAAACCAATCGAGAAATTAAGAGAGAGAACATGACACTTAGGAAATATATAAAAGGTAACCACAAGGGGGCAACACAAAACTAAACTAACCAGTCACAGAACACTCCCCATCTGGTATCAAAGATACCACTATGGTAATTTACATATCAGAAAAACAATAAACTTAATGTCCATGTAAGAATCCTGAGTTCGTCTGTCTAGTCATCTGGAGAAACTAGAAGGATTGTCTCAGAGACAGGTCTCAAGAAAATCTTCACCGTCCCTTGTTTTGGTAACCTTGATTTCAACTTTGCGAACCTTTCCATCATTGCTGGGGACGGTCTTAGTGATTAGTCCCATTGGCCACTCATTCCTCTTGACTTGACTGTCTTTTAAGAGGACAAGGTCTCCTGCTTTAAGGTTAGGCCTCTCAGATTGCCATTTACAGCGGCTCTGAAGCGTGGCAAGGTACTCGCGCCGCCAGCGGTCCCAAAAGGTGTTGGAAAGGCTTTGTTCTTGTCCCCACTGCCGTTTGAAGAGGTCTTTTGTGTTGAATTCTTCTGGGGGAGCCGGTGAAGTGCCCAGCTTCTGGGTAAGGAGCATTGCGGGAGTCAAGATGAGAGGAGATTCAGGATCGGAAGACACTGGAATAAGTGGCCTTGCGTTCACAATAGCTGAAACCTCAGCCATGAGAGTAGTGAGGACTTCATGTATGATTCGAGAGGGGCCTATTTGAAGTAGCATTGAGTCCAAGATACAATGAGCAACTCCGATCATGCACTCCCAGGCTCCACCCATGTGTGAAGAGTGAGGAGGGTTAAAGACCCAAGTACAACCTTGGTCACTCAGGAAGTTCTTCACACTGGTGCTGTCGGTGTTAGTTGACTCAAACTTCAGTTCCTTGCATGCTCCGATGAAATTGGTTCCACAGTCTGAACGCAGTTGTTTTGCAGGTCCTCGAATTGAGAAGAATCTCCTGAGAGCATTGATGAAGCAAGAAGAGTCCATAGACTCGATGACTTCGATGTGAATAGCTCTGGTAGTCATACATGTAAACAACAGTGCCCACCGTTTGCTGGTTGATTGAGATCCTCTTGCGCAACGAAAGGCAACATTCCAAGGTCCAAAGATGTCTAGTCCAACATAAGTGAAGGGCGGTTCAGTGCTGATCCGATCAACTGGTAGGTCAGCCATCTTCTGCTCCTCCTGTCTGCCTCGGAGCTTTACGGCAAATGGTGCACTTGTAGATGACACGGTTGATACATCTTTTTGCCCCGACAATCCATAATCCTGCAGTGCGGATTGCTCCCTCTGTGAAGAGACGACCCTGGTGTCTGATTAGCTCATGATAATGGCGTACGAGTAGAGTGGCAACATAATGATGACCAGGAATTATTAGAGGGTTTTTTTTCATCTCTGTCCAGGTTTGCAAGTATTATTTGGCCTCCAATTCTCATGAGGCCAACCTCATCAATGAAAGGATTCAACTTCCTAAGTGGGGCTGTTCTTAGGCAATTCTTCTTTGTTGATGAGGCACTTGAGCTCCTCTGAGTAGACCTCACTCTGTACACTACGAATGATGACGGTCTTGGCCTTGACAAGTTAAGTCATGGAGTAGGGTTTCTTACAATGATGCCAGCCGCTACACCCACCTGCCTCTTCACAAGAAGCTTTAATGTGGGAGCGAGCGATGTGAATGAGGCAAGCAGTAGCGTGTTTGAGTGACTTCCAGTTGGAGAAACGTTCAAAGCGTCGGGACCCAAGCTGTTTGTCAGTGGTGCTGGTGATGAAGGTCGTTACTTGAGAGCGGATCTCCAAGTCAGAAACAGGGTCTACAAGCTCAAAAAATGCCTCATTTGATGAGTCGTCTTCTTCAGGTTGAGACAGGAATGTAGGTCCTGTTAGCCAAGTTGTCTGCATGAGTCGAACTGCTGGAACTGATCTTGTAGCAAGATCAGCTGGGTTGAGGTCGCTTCGAACGTAGTGCCATTGTGCTGGTCACGATGACCTCCTGATGCATTGCACCCTGTTGTAAACATAAACAAAAACTCTTCTGGTTTGGTTGTGTATATAACCAAATACTACCTTGCGGTCGGTGTAGAATCTAATTGCGTCTGTCTTGATGTCTAGTTCATTGACAACCAGGTCTGCAAGCTCTACTGCCAGCACAGCAGCACAGAGTTCCAATCTAGGAATGGTGTGTTCAGGCTGTGGCGCTAGCTTTGTGATAGAAGAATGATAGAATAATCGCACGAAGAGTTCTAATCTAATATGTTTGGGTGATCTCTGTGATTTGTATAACCTGAATAATGATATTATATGAAGTTTGTTGTTAACAAAGTATTAGATTTACAATGTTGAACTAACACACTGGAATGTGGCCAAGGGTCAGCAGCCCTGTTTTCAGAGAAGTGCATGAGTCAGCGACATGAGAATAGGACACTGTCTCAAATGATAATATTTTGAGACAGCGATAATTCCTCTTTTCTCCCCAGTCACTTAGCTAATATTCTTGTATTGCGAGAATCAACTTTGTGAGACCTGACCAGACACTCTCTCCTAGCAACTAGAAAAATCAACCAATCAGAAAAGTCGGTAGACAACAGTATCAAGAATACCACAAGGTTGGTTTGAGCTGACTAAGGGAGATAAGAAATTACCACAAGTCATGAACTCTGTGCAAAAACTGATTATATAAGGAACTGTTTGACTTAGTGTATTTTGAGCTTCTTGCGGTTGCTTGCAGAGTCTGTGTTACTTTGTTGAATGCTCCAGTCTGCAGACTAATAAAATGTGAGTTGCTCCGACTTGTCTCTGTCTCAATCGTTCTCTCGGTACGGGGACCGGTGCCTGCTCGGTTGTATGCAGAAAATTCCACCACATATATGGCGACGAGGATGGGATCCTAAACTCCGTCGCTGATCGTCCCCGGGAAACGGAGTAAATCACCGGTGAGACCTAATCCTTAAACTTGGGTCAGGACGCCCGCAACTAAGAGGGTTGGCGGAGTCCGCTCCGAATCTGGCTGGGGGCGTCAGTGAGGCGGATAAAGGATCCCGAACAAAACAGCCCTGCTGAGGCGGTGAGTAGAGACAATCTGGACCAGCGATTTGATTAGGAAATACCCCAGAGAACTACAAGGCTGATCCCGTGTGATACACGGGAGACCAAGTGTCAGGGCAGGCCCCCAGAGAACTACAAGGCTGACCTGTGCGATACACAGGAGACCGAGTGGTCAGGGCAGACCCCAGAGAACTACAAGGCTGACCCTGTGAGCAGAGCAGTTACGGAAGCTGTTGCTGGCGCTACACAGGAGACCAAGTAGTCAGAGCACTGTGAGGCTGTGATCACTAACCCCCACGACGGTGAGGCAGATTATGAGAGAACTGTCATAGCACTGCACGGGATGCGCAGGTTGTGATCTAACGAAGAAAGCCACAGTGGCTTGTACTAGTACAGGGTAGGGAACCAAAATTAAAATAGACGTCTTATTGTGGAGTGCTCGGGATGATGATGAGATCTTGAGTGTTTCGCGTGTTTGTCTGAAAAGTTTTCGTATTAAGTGGACTAGAATGAATGGTAGAATTCTTGTTTTAAAGGAAAATATTACAATAAATGGGCGATTTATAATGAGTTTGGAGGGATCTGGTGCTACGTAAAATGCCAGGACAAGTTTCTCCTTGAGAGGAACATTAAGTGCAAGTAACGTAGCTCATTATAGAAACGGACTGGGAGTTCTGTGTAAGGTAAATGGTTATTGAAATCCCAGCAATGATTATCGTTCATGAAGTGAATTGAAGTAATAACTTGTTCCTAAAAAAAGCTACTGAACTAATAGTCCATCTTTTGTGTTTGTTCCTTTCTGTTTGTTTATCTGTTTATGTGCACATGTGGTTTATATTGAGTGCGAATGTCAGAATTGTATTTTGAATGCACTTGCTGACTTGCTTCGCGCTGCGTATTAAAAGTTTATAAGATTGAGATTTGAGTCCTTACAAAAGACCCCACTACAGATTTAACATAATAACCAATTTGCAATTAATTGTCGCGCTGACTTGTCTGTTACTGACTGTCCAAGGAGGATGAGTATGTTTTAATTACCATCCCCAATATTTAGTGGATCCAGTCGCTAACAGTTGAGTTTGCACTTCGACTAAGCATTTAAAGCACTCATGGGTGTTTGCTGGACCAGGACTTGAGACTTGACAGAGGGTAAATTAAGTCCTGGTAGACGGGCATGTAAGGTCTAGTGTTTTGCCGATTGTGGCATTGTTGTGTAACTGGAATTTCTTGTGAGATGTGATTGAGTGACCCGGCTCTGGTTGTGTGTGTGTGTGTGGATGTAAAAAGAAGGGGTATGGCTCAGAGGGAAAAAGTGTGATTGTAGAGACTAGGGTCCCTTAGCTAAAACGACCTGTAGTGTGAGAAGCCGAGTTTTCCTCTGAGCGACATATTAAGTATAAATAATTTGGAAACTGTTAGAGAAGAATAAATGGGGAACAGTCTGTGCAGTTTACCCAGATGCATGGGCGTCACATAAACAAGACAGTGGTTTACTGCAGCAGGAACCGATTGAAATTATCCTGTAGAAAAAATAAAATAAAGTTGCAACATTAGTAAGAGTGCGTGAGAAGCACAATGGGGAAAAGGAAATGACGGTTTATGCATTAACGGTGTTAGAAAAGCAGTCATTAGGAGCATGTCTGCCAAAGATTAAATGCAAAAATGCAACTAAAGATTATCTGACTAAGGTAGAGCAACAGGAAGGAAGTGTTGACCAAATGAGTCAGATCAAGTGTTTGTACAGGTATTAATTAGTGGACTGGGTCCACATTTGCAGAAGGCAATTGAGCTGGGGGTAAACTAAACCCAGGGAACGCATACAAAAGAGTAATGAATTGGGCAGTAGCAGTTGTAAACAGACAAAAGGAATATAAAAATGAAAATAAGTGCTGTACGATTTGATGGAGCATGTCAGAGCTGTGGTAAAGTGGGACATAAAAGGTCAGATTGCAAACAGGGGCAGAAGCCTAAATGTGACAATTGTGGTAATCTCAGGCATAGGCGCGGTGATTGTTTCATTATAGGACAAGTAAAAGAACTGGACAATCCACACAGTCAGCTAAAGTGAAAGCACACAGTCAAGGAACAGATTTTTTTGTCTTTAGGCAACGAAAAAGTGAACAAGCCAGCTAAGGAAGCAGTGCGGTTTCCTGTTAACCACAAAACAGCAGCTGTGTCAGTGGATATATTTTGTTATACTTGCACAGATAGAAACGGAATGCATTGATAAAAAAATAAAAATAAAGGACGGACGAAAAACAGGTTGAGTGCCGACGGGTCTATAAGGATCCGGGCAAGAAACAGCAGTCTATCATAGACACACAAAATAGACACAAGGAGGGAAAAGAGATGTCAATGGTTTGGTTAATACATAGTGCTGATGGTGACACAAACTAGTGTAGCAGTGAAGCTCCTACATGGGGTTAAGTGAGTACATTGGACACAGACCAAACGGTACCATCGCGTGGATACATCTCAGTTTGAATTTGCTGACACTGAATGTCCTGAAACTAATGGTATATCTCTTTCCACAGACAGCGGGAGCAGCAACGGACAGTAACATGATTTGTGTTCCAGGTATTATGTCATTCCAGAGTCGGAGAGGATTCCACACCTCTGGGCGTGGAACGAGGCTGTACAGAGAGACAAGCTTTGGGGGCTCCCCTGGAAGAACTGCACGTGAATCCTTAGACAACGACAGGTTAATGGATGGAAACAAAGACCACTTCCCTTCGAGAGTGACATAGAGGGAACTTGGCAACCTGTGCGTTTGATAAGCCAGAATAATGCAATGACTCCAGCACAGTTTGAACAATGTCCTACTTGTCCTACTTGTGATATAACAGTGGGAGGGGTCCAGTATGAATCAATATGCAACTGAACTGTAAGCAGTTATGCGTCATTGGAGGTGGACTGTCTCTGGACGTGTGCCAAACAGTGACAACAGGAACAAACTAATGCAACAAGCAATTGGACATGTGTTAATGTGACAGGGCAAAGTATAGCACACAGAGTGTGAAATACATGGTATATGGGAGGTATGAAGCTACGGTTCCACTCCACTCAATGTCCCCCGTTAACGCCCTCTCCCCCAGACAGGTTGCTAGCTGTGGGGAGGGCAAAACCATTTGTGATGGGAGTAACCTGGTTGTAAACGTTGGTAAGAATAAACATTAAAGATATCAAACGACAATACACCAAAAGGTGTGGTGAGTTTAGACTATTAACTAAAATATTGAATAAAACCTTTAATCGTGAATTGGATACTTGCCAACGTAACGCAGGTGGCCGTCAAAGGAGGGGTCTGATTGACGACATTGCTGGGTGGTTCGGGGCTGTGAATTCAGGCCTCAATTCCATATATAATATACAGCAGGACAATGAAAACCATGGCCAGTTTCTGAAACAGGCGATGCTATTCAGAGATTGGCCATGGCTGAACAAATGACTGGTGAAAGACGGTTGAAGCAATAATTGAAGATGTAAATTTGACAGCTTGGAGAGAACAGGTGTTGCGTGGCATATGACCGGATACTGATATGTACTGAATGATGTGATGGAGATATTTGTTTTATTTTAATAGTGCCACATGCCACCAGTCGGGTCCACCACAGTACCGGGATAAATGTCAGTAGCCTAGGGGTAGTAATTGGAACATGGGTTATTGTCCCACAAATAGACATGGGTTGGTCAGTGTGCCCAAAATGCCACCCTGCACTTCAAGGCCACTGAGTGTATTGAATTTGGTGATGCTGTTCTGTGTGACCATGCTGGCAGCCTTGACCTGTTAATGTAAATGATGGAAGCAATGGTACACCCAAAGCTAGGGTATGAAAGATGCACTCAGATGAGGAATGGAAGATGGTGTGTAATCACCTCAAGCATGGGGGTGGGAAGTAGCGGCCAGGTAAGCCTCATGTCGCCGGCTGTGTGTTTTCACCCACAGGGTGTTGTGACTGTGGGACACCTGAGCATGCACCCCACTCCACCTATTAATATCACAGGCATTAACAAAGATGCTGAAGAATGGATGAAGACAATTAATCATACAGGTATGCTGATGGCATTGGCACACATTAAGGCAGCTTATGGACGTTCACTCAAGGGTTAGTAGAGTGCAGGCGTCGCTGGCGGGCAACGCTGGTCAACTGATATTAGCAGATGCCTAATTATGCGGGTGGGGTATCCTATGTGGATTAGCTGGAGAAAGTGCTGGAGTGGACTGGGCTGACTAGTGGAATGTGGTGGGACACGCGTCCTCGCTTATTTCATTATTGGTACTGCTTATTGCTATGTTATTGTCTGTTATTTGAAATATGTGTTTAAAGAAACAAGAGATCACTTACAGGGCTAGCCAATGTTGTTTGTAATATGCATCAAGAAACTGTGCACCAAAGCATTGGACACCATCTAACTATGCCACTGCTTACTACTGAGAACCTGTGCAATGAAGATAATAACCCTTTCAGTGATATGGCTGACAATGTTGTATAATTATTCTATCTAACAATAGTTGTAATAATATTTACAAAAGGAGGGAATGTGATAGAAGAATGATAGAATAATCGCACGAAGAGTTCTAATCTAATATGTTTGGGTGATCTCTGTGATTTGTATAACCTGAATAATGATATTATATGAAGTTTGTTGTTAACAAAGTATTAGATTTACAATGTTGAACTAACACACTGGAATGTGGCCAAGGGTCAGCAGCCCTGTTTTCAGAGAAGTGCATGAGTCAGCGACATGAGAATAGGACACTGTCTCAAATGATAATATTTTGAGACAGCGATAATTCCTCTTTTCTCCCCAGTCACTTAGCTAATATTCTTGTATTGCGAGAATCAACTTTGTGAGACCTGACAGACACTCTCTCCCTAGCAACTAGAAAAATCAACCAATCAGAAAAGTCGGTAGACAACAGTATCAAGAATACCACAAGGTTGGTTTGAGCTGACTAAGGGAGATAAGAATTACCACAAGTCATGAACTCTGTGCAAAAACTGATTATATAAGGAACTGTTTGACTTAGTGTATTTTGAGCTTCTTTGCGGTTGCTTGCAGAGTCTGTGTTACTTTGTTGAATGCTCCAGTCTGCAGACTAATAAAATGTGAGTTGCTCCGACTTGTCTCTGTCTCAATCGTTCTCTCGGTACGGGACCGGTGCCTGCTCGGTTGTATGCAGAAAATTCCACCACAGCTTCGCTTTACCTAAGATGAAACCAACAAGACACTCTCCCTCAGCATCAATGACTTTGAGGTAGGCTATTGCAGCTATGGCTTTAACTGAAGTGTCTGAGAAGATGTAGATCACTCTGCGCTAAGCTCTTGAAATAGACTTGGGAATGTAGGGCCGTGAAATCTGGAGCTGACAGAGATCCTGAAGGGAATTTTTCCATGTTTCCCACTCTTTCTCCTTTTCTCGAGGGAGTGGTAAGTCCCAGTTACTCGTTCCAGCGGTGAGTTCTCTGAGTAAGGCCTTCCCTTGGATGGTAACTGGAGCTACAAACCCAAGAGGATCAAACAGGCTATTTACCGTAGAAAGGACACCTCGACAAGTGAAAGGCTTGTCACTGATAGACGTCTGGAACGTGAAGGTGTCTGTTTTGAGGTCCCATCTTAATCCGAGACTGAACTGTATGGGAAGCATGTCGTCACTAAGGTTCACGTCTTTTAGATCCTTAGCGAGATCTTCTGGGGAAAATGCCTTCATTACCTTTTCGCTATTAGAAGCTATCTTATGCAGTCTCAGGTTGGAGCTAGCCAACATGTCTTGGGTCCTGAGCAGATCAATGGCTTCCACATCTGTGGGCAGTGACTTCAGTCCATCATCCACATAGAAATCTCTCTCTACAAAATGTTTGGCATCAGTGCCGTGGTCTCTTTCACCATCTTCTGCTGCCCGTCTAAGTCTGTAGCTAGCCACCGCTGGAGACGGGCTGTTACCAAAGACATGCACCTTCATCCTGTATTCAGCAATGTCCTTGTTGAGGTCATTGTCACGGTACCACAGAAATCTCAGAAAGTTTCTGTTGTCTTCTTTGACAATGAAACAATGGAACATCTGTTGTCAGCCGTAATTGCAACAGGTTATTTTCTGAAACGAATGAGAACTCCAAGGAGACTATTGTTCAGGTCTGGTTCTGTGAGGAGAACATCATTCAGAGAGATGCCATTGTACTGTGCGCTGGAGTCGAACACCACTTGGATTTGATCTGGCTTCCGAGGATGATACACACCAAAGGTTGGTAAGTACCAGAATTCTTCTCCATCTTTCAGAGGGGGCGCCGACTCTGCTTGATCATTTTCAAACATCTTCTGCATAAAGGTCACAAAGTGATTTTTCATCTCAGATTTCTTCTCCAGTGTGCAGCGCAGAGACATGAGACGACCGTGTGCTTGTTCTTTGTTATTAGGAAGACGGCATCTGGGTGTTCTGAATGGGAGTGGTGCAACCCAGCTGTTGGCATCATCCTTAAAAAACTCTTTGTCCATAGTTTTTTAAAAAGACTTGGTCCTCAATTGAGGGAGCTGGCTTGTCATCATCCCTCGTTCTGTGGAAGATGGTGCTTCCGAGGTCATCTTCAACTGCTCCAAGAGTGGGGCTGTCGCTGGCCTTTGCTGTTGAAACTCTCCTTCATAAGAACGTGATTAAGACATGGATTGAAGAGGGATGGATGTCCATTCACTAACACACTTGTGTTAAAGGTACTTACGGTCGAAGGTTTGTGAGCATTCCCTAGGCATACTTCACCCACAATGACCCATCCAAGGTCGTGCCTCTGTGCGAAGGGAGCATTGTGAGGGCCATTGAGCTCTTCACATACTTTGTGAACCCTCAAGAGGTCTCTTCCCAACAGAAGAAGAATTTGAGCTTGGGGATCTAGTTCTGGGATCTGAGCCACTATAGACTTCATGTGGGGGTGATAAAGTGCTACTGCAGATGTAGGAATCTCTGACCTATCGTTTGGCATTTGGTTACACTTAATGAGGGTAGGAAGAGTCTTTCCATAAATGGCTTCTACTTGGTAGCCATTTGCTCTTCTCCCTTCTGTCTCCATTACTCCAGTGCACGTTTTGAGGGTGTATGGAGACGTGTTTCCTTTGATGTTGAACAAATAAAAAAACTCTGACCACGCTAATGATCTGTTGCTCTGATCATCTAAGATGGCATACATCTTCGTAGCCCTTTCTGAGTGTCCTTTGGGATAAACTTTCACCAAACATATCTTGGAGGAGGACCTTGCACTCAGGCCTTCTTTGCAAACCTCAGTGCACTTGGAGGTAACTGCGGGAACTGTAGTACTTGCTTCTTCCTCCCCGCCAAGCTCTGCGGCAGGGGCAGACGCATTGGAGATCCAGGGGGCAGGACCTGGATTAAGTGCCGTGTCATGGCTGTCACTTTCGCACTCTCCGCATTTCACAGCTGTCTTACAATTCCTTGCAAGGTGAGTAGGAGAACCGCAACATCTAAAGCAGATTCCATTCTCTCTGAGGTAGACTTTGCGCTCTTCAAGAGGTTTTTCTCTGAAGCCACGACATTTCCTGAGTGGATGAGGTTTGTTGTGGATGGGACATTTCTTGTTGGGATCCTCCACCTTCTTAATTATGTTGTTTGAACGAGTAGGTGCAGAGGTAGACACTTCAGTGATGTGCACAGAGATAGGAGTTCTTGAGTTGCCATACCTTACGATAGACCTATCTGTCTTCAAGGTGTCAGAACTGGACGCGCCAAAAGTAAAGCCTGGGTCTTTCCTTGTCTTTGCTTGACTGCAGATGAAGCTTGTGAAGAAAGAGAAAGGGGGAAAGGGCGACGCGGTGATCCTTTTTGTATGTTGAGCCCTGCGACATCCACTTCTCTTGCAGACTGTAAGGTAGTTTCTCCACAATAGGATTTACACCGTGAGCTGTATACAGGTAACTGAGGCCAGGTAGGTATCCCTCTGCCTTGGCAGACTCCAGCTCTAACAGCAGGTCTCCCAGTTCTCTTAATTTCAGGTTGTCTTTGTTGGAAATCTTAGGGAAGTTTTCGAGCTTTTTGAAAAGTGCGCATTCTTCTAACCTTTCCCAGACCATTTTCAGTCCTTCAGTGGGGTGACTGGTGTGTACTGCCCTAATCCTTCTTACTTGCTCTGACGACTCATTGCCAAGCCACTTTGTCAACAAGTCCAGCTCTTCACTAGCAGTCAGGTCTAACCCTCTTATGGTGTTCATAAATGAAGACTTCAATGCTCTGTAGTTCTCTGGGCGATCGTCAAACTTCAAAAGTTCTGTATTGACGAGCTCCCGACGAACCAAGTACTTGGCTAAGTCTGCCGTGCTCGATGCTTTGTGCTGGGGTGCTTGTGAAGCAGCTTTGTAGGAGGAGGTAGCATGTTGGAGGTTGAAAGGGTGAGGGTGGTTTGGTCAGCTACCGCTGATCTCCTTGACCAGCAAGATTCAGGCTGTTTATCTTTAATGCGGGGAACCCGTGTGGAAGAGATTTCTGACTGTCGCAGATAAGGTGGCTCACGAGCATCGATCACCTGATGTGGAAGCTGCAACGTAACAGATTCTGGTAACGGTTCCGTAGTCGTTAGTGACTGTTGACTGCTGTGTAGTCTGGAGTGACTCTCCACATAGTTGTTGGTGCGCTGCGCAGGGTTTTGAGGGGCCATTTGCAAATCGATCTGACTGTGGTGCTCCCTGTCATCCATTTCCAGAGCTGCCTCCCAGGTCTCGGCTTGGGCCAGGGCAGCGGCAGCTTCATGTTGTAGGGCATGTAAGCTTGCTTGCAATTCTGCCTTCCTGTGTGTGGCTGCAGCTATGGAATTATTTTCTTCTTCCTCAATGCATGCTTTCTCCACCATCATGTCTGCTTCCTTTGTTGCGTAGGAAGCACGAGTACGTGCCTCCTCCGCTTTGGCATGTGCTCTGGCAGCCTCCAAGCTAGCTGTTGATCTGGAAGAGCGTCTGGATGAGCTGGAACTACGAGATCTGGTGTTAGTTAGCGTATCACCTGTAGCACCTTGTTCTGACATAATGAGATGCTGGTTGTCTTTTTCTAGGAGCACAATAAAGAGAGGTTTCCTTAGGTTGCTGACTACTGCTTCTGTTGCAGTGGTCAGCTTTTTTCACTGTTCTGTTCTCCTTGCATGTAACTCTGTACAATTTAACAGGCAGCTAAACTCCTTCTTTCACCACTACACGAAGAGACATGAAGAATATTTGAATGCCAATGTTTATTGTTTAGCCACTCAAATGCAGCAGTAAAAAATGGTGTGAAACTAAGAAAGAAGTACAGTACTTAATCACAACTGCAGATGTTCCTTACAAAGTGTACATACAGTGCAATATAACTGCATAACACCATCCTTATTGGACATATTCTTCTAATATAGAAAATATACCTATTTCCAGTCTACACAGTACTTGCATAACAAAGAAGTACAGTATATACTAAACATGTAACGATATAGCGATTAAATCTAAGCATATACACACATCAATCCCAGTTCGTATATCGTATAACACTAAGCCGTACTTATAATTAAACAAACATAAATACTGTTGGCTATCAATCCGCTAATGCTGTTTATTTACACAGCCTCTGGAAACTAACAGAACTTGGAAATAGCGAAATAAAGCACATCATCAATATAATAATCATGTCAAAATCACAATTAATATGTTCAACAGATACTTGCAAACATTGCTTTCCAAGGCAGCAACAATTACAGATGCAAACAGATTGAGCACTGAACAGTGTACTACAATGTGCTGAGGCAATGGAGACTTCTGGTCATGTGATGCCTCCAAACCAATCAAGAAATTAAGAGAAGAACATGACACTTAGAAATATATAAAAGTTAACCAAAAGGGGGCAACACAAAACTAAACTAACCAGTCACAGAACACTTATGTTCTAGACTATTACATATAGATTAGGCTGACTACACCAGGCTGTTAAATACTTAGAATAATGTGTCCAATTTTGGTCACCACAACACCAAAGAGACATTGAGGCCCCAGAGTCCAGAGAAGCACAACCAGTCTAATCCCATGTCTTAAAGAACTGGGTTACGATCTACTTAGCCTAGAACAAAGGAGTTGGAGTTGACATAGGCCGGGTTTCCACGCAGCTTAGAAAGCCCAAACTCTCTCTTCACCGTCATAACTTATGTGACATAGGACGCACATGCTATGCATATTCCTCGCACTATAGAAGTGCATGTCTAAAGCATTGTATGACTTTAAAGAGGGGGTTTTCTAGCGCTAAAAAGCCATACAATTTTTTGCATGGTAACATATCCAGAAGCCGTATCTTATGCTTACAAGACTTCAGCAGTGAAAATAAAGTTTGTGACGTAACCTTGTGCAGTGTATACTTAACTTAACTAGAACTAAAGGCCGTACCAGGCAATCCTTTATTATTTGAGATCTGCTGGAAGTAGCTCTGACAAGCTTCTTTGACCAAAAAGGAAACAATAAGCATACAATATGAAGGGTTTTATAGACCTCTTCATTGTGGTTTTTTTTATTGTTTTTTTTTTTATGTGACACCATTTATTCAACATTTCAAATTACTGCCATTTGACTCATAAAAAATTGCTTTACAGTTAAATTGTTTTATAAGCAAGGTTATAAAAAATTTACAATAAATAAAGCAGCCCTTTGCAAAGCACAGAAAGATATTTTTTCATCCATTACACTTTTGTTATCTTCTGGATTGGTCACTGAATAGCTGTTTGCTTTAAGCCTAGAATTTTCTGTCCCCAAGCAATAAGATGCAATTCATTGTACACTAGCCTTAAGTATCATCTATAGAGTTGAAGTAAAATCTCTTAAACCTTATTAAATGAGCAAGATTTGTTTTAAAAGTACGAAAACACAAAAAAGAAACTAATCTGTTAGTTCCAAGAATTTGCTCAAAAAGACAAATGTGGGGCTTAACGTCAGCTTGCTGCAAGATTTACAAAATGAAGTTCCAGAAAGTCCCCGTGGATTACAGCATCTCCTGAGAAATGGGTTGAACTCATATGGACTATCGGTATATTACTGAATCCTAAATAACATAATTCTATTGACGAGGGCCTTGCACTGTCACTATGAAATTCGGATTCTGGTATTTATTGTTATTATAATAATTATTATTATTAGTATTATTATTATTATTATTATTATTATTATTATTATTATAAGAATAACATAATATGTAGTAGGAAAAGCTGGCGAGTAGGGCATCCTATTGTAGATTTACTACCAATATTTTAGAAAAATGTACTGTACTAAACATTTTGACTGGATCATTTTATATAATTAACCTAAAGTGCTGGTATTTTAGCTCCGTTTGTAGACTAAGATCAGATTTGCTGAAGCTACGGCTCTGTAGGAAAACTTATATATTGTATATATTGTAGCGTGCATGGTTAAAAGGCAGCAACAGGGCTGGTAGGTGACTTAATCACAATCTGAAAAGACATAAGCCCGATATACGCTCCTTACAAGGGAGACGGCTCTTTTGTACAGCGGTATCGGCGCTATGCTTTAGTTCGAGAGGTCCCAGGTTCGTGCCCGCCCTCCCAGGCCTGTGTGTGGATTGCCTCGCCCTGTGCGATGCGCCTGTCTGCGTTAACTGAGATCGCTACAATATTATATATGTACGTGTATAATAGGTTTATAATAAATATATATGCAGTCAAAAATGCAAAAAGCAAATAATACAAGGAATATTGCAAAGTGCTTTCTTATGTACCTTTCTCAATACCTTTGAATTTCATGCAGTCCAACTAACCTCTCCTTGTCAACTCCTACTCATTGTTCTGTACCGCCCCCCTGGGCCTCTCACTCACTTTCTGGATGAACTCGACTATCTACTCTCCTCCCTCTCCTCTCTGTCTACCCCGACTGTCCTGTTGGGTGACTTCAACATCCATCTCTCCAACCCCAGCCACTCTGCTGGATTCCTCCCTCTCCTTCACTCCTTCGACTTCTGTCTCTCTCTGTCCCCTCCTACCCACAAAGCTGGCCGTCAACTGGACCTCACCTTGTCCAGGGCCTGCTGCCCCTCCACCCTCTCTGTCACCCCCCTGGACCTCTCTGATCACTATTTCGTCTCTTTTTCTCTGTCTCTCCCCCCTCTCCCTGCTCCTCCTACCCCCACTATCACCTCTCGCCGTAACCTCCGATCTCTCTCCCCCTCTGTCCTTGCCTCCACTGCTCTCTCTCACCTCCCTCCTATCGACTCCTTTTCACAACTCTCCGTAGACTCTGCTACCTCCACCCTCTTCTCCTCACTCACCTCCTCCCTCGACTCCCTCTGTACCCTCACCTCCCGACCTGCTCGCCCCGCCCCTCCCTATCCCTGGCTCTCCTCTGCGCTCTGCTCGGCAAGAATCACACTGCGATCTGCTGAAAAGAAATGGAAGAGAACCAAACTCCCTGCTGCCCTAGACCTTTACCGCACTCTCCTCTCCTCCTTCTCCTCTACTCTCTCCTCTGCTAAATGTGCTTATTTCCAATCTGTAATCCAAGCCTCCACTAACAACCCACGCAAACTATTCTCTACCTTCTCCTCCCTCCTAAACCCTCCCCCCTCCTCCCTCCTCTATCTCCCCTGATGACTTTGCCTCAGTCTTCTCTTCTAAAATCTCAGATATCCGCAAACTCTTTAACACCTCTCCCTCCCCCGCACCCCCTCCTGCTCCAACCCCTACACCCACTACATCCCCTACTAACTCGCCCTCCTTCTCCACCTTTTTGCCCCTCTCAGACTCTGACCTCTCCTCCCTGCTCCAGGGTCACAAACCCACCACGTGTGCCTTGGACCCCCTCCCCACTCACCTCTTTCAAGCTGCTGTTCCTGCTCTACTCCCCTTCATCTCCTCTCTCCTCAACACCTCTCTACTTTCTGGTATCTTTCCCTCTGCCTTCAAAAAAGCCTCTATCACTCCCCTCCTCAAAAAACCTACCCTCAACCCCACCTCCCTCCAGAGCTACCGTCCTGTCTCCCTCCTACCCTTCCTCTCCAAAACCCTCAAGCGGACTGTACACCGCCAGCTCTCTGCTTTCCTGTCCAACCACTCTCTGCTTGACCCTCTCCAATCTGGCTTCCGCTCTGCTCACTCCACTGAAACCGCCCTCCTGTCTGTCACCAACTCACTTAAGTGTGCCCGAGCTGCCTCTCTCTCCTCTGTCCTAATTCTCCTCGACCTCTCTGCTGCCTTTGACACTGTTGATCACTCTATTCTACTATCATCTCTTGCTGACCTGGGGATCTCTGGCACTGCTCTGGCCTGGTTCTCCTCCTACCTCTCCAACCGCACTACCAGGTAACCTGGCGTGGAGCAACCTCCACACCTCACCCTCTCTTAACTGGAGTCCCCCAAGGGTCAGTCTTGGGTCCTCTCCTGTTCTCTCTCTACACCCGCTCCCTGGGCCCCCTCATCGCATCCTATGGTTTCTCATACCATTTCTATGCTGATGATGCTCAGATTTTCCTCTCCTTCTCCACCTCTGACTCCACCATCTCCTCCCGTATCTCTACCTGTCTGTCTGCTATTTCCTCCTGGATGCACTCGCATCACCTCAAACTCAACCTCTCTAAATCTGACCTCCTTTTCTTTCCCTCCTCCTCCCCCTCCTCTGATCTCTCTATCTCTGTTCCTCTGGAATCTACCACACTCTCTCCCTCTTCCTCTGCTAAGAACCTTGGAGTACCCTGGACCCCTGCCTCTCTTATTCCCAGCACATCTCCACTCTGGCACGCACTTGCCAATTCTTCCTGAGCAACATCCGAAGAATCCAACCCTTCCTCACCAACTACGCTACCCAGCTCCTGGTCCAGGCCCTGGTACTCTCCCGCCTAGACTACTGCAACTCCCTCCTGGCTGGCCTCCCTGCGTCCGCCACCCGTCCGCTCCAGCTCATCCAGAACTCTGCTGCCCTGGATAAGGGCGTCTGCTAAGAAATAAATAATAATAATAATAATTATGGAAGGTGTTTTTTACAAATGAGACATGCTGCAACTTAAAAACTTTGTGGAAACCCAGTTTAAGAAAGCTGTATGATATCAGGCAGAAATATTTATACAGACGTGCTCAAATTTGTTGGTACCCTTACAGCTCATTGAAATAATGCTTCATTCCTCCTGCAAAGTGATGAAATTAAAAGCTATTTTATCATGTATACTTGAATGCCTTTGGTATGTCATAGAATAAAGCAAAGAAGATGTGAAAAGAGATGAATTATTGCTTATTCTACAAAGATATTCTAAAATGGCCTGGACACATTTGTTGGTACCCCTTAGAAAAGATAATTAATAATTGGATTATAGTGACATTTCAAACTAATTAGTTTCTTTAATTAGTATCACACATGTCTCCAATCTTGTAATCAGTCATTCAGCCTATTTAAATGGCGAAAAGTAGTCACTGTGCTGTTTGGTATCATTGTGTGCACCACACTGAACATGGACCAGAGAAAGCAAAGGAGAGAGTTGTCTGAGGAGATCAGAAAGAAAATAATAGACAAGCATGGTAAAGGTAAAGGCTACAAGACCATCTCCAAGCAGCTTGATGTTCCTGTGACAACAGTTGCAAATATTATTAAGAAGTTTAAGGTCCATGGAACTGTAGCCAACCTCCATGGGCGCGGCCACAAGACGAAAATCGACAGATTGAACAGAAGGATAGTGCGAATGGTAGAAAAGAACCAAGGATAACTGCCAAAGAGATACAAGCTGAACTCCAAGGTGAAGGTACGTCAGTTTCTGATCGCACCATCCGTCGCTTTTTGAGCGAAAGTGGGCTCCATGGAAGAAGACCCAGGAGGACTCCACTTTTGAAAGAAAACATAGAAAAGCCAGACTGGAATTTGTTAAAATGCATATTGACAAGCCACAATCCTTCGGGAGAATGTCCTTTGGACAGATGAGTCAAAACTGGAGCTTTTTGGCAAGTCACATCAGCTCTATGTTCACAGACGAAAAAATGAAGCTTTCAAAGAAAAGAACACCATACCTACAGTGAAACATGGAGGAGGCTCGGTTATGTTTTGGGCTTCTTTGCTGCGCCTGGCACAGGGTGCCTTGAATCTGTGCAGGGCACAATGAAATCTCAAGACTATCAAGGCATTCTGGAGCGAAACGTACTGCCCAGCGTCAGAAAGCTCTGTCTCAGTCGCAGGTCATGGGTCCTCCAACAGGATAATGACCCAAAACACACAGCTAAAAGCACCCAAGAATGGATAAGAACAAAACATTGGACTATTCTGAAGTGGCCTTCTATGAGTCCTGATCTGAATCCTATCGAACATCTATGAAAGAGCTGAAACTTGCAGTCTGGAGAAGGCACCCATCAAACCTGAGACAGCTGGAGCAGTTTGCTCAGGAAGAGTGGGCCAAACTACCTGTTAACAGGTGCAAAAGTCTCATTGAGAGCTACAGAAAACATTTGATTGCAGTGATTGCCTCTAAAGGTTGTGCAACAAAATATTAGGTTAGCGGTCCCATCATTTTTGTCCATGCCATTTTCATTTGTTTTCTTATTTACAATATTATGTTGAATAAAAAATCAAAAGCAAAGTCTGATTTCTATTAAATGGAATAAACAATGGTGGATGCCAATTACTTTTGTCAGTTTCAAGTTATTTCAGAGAAAATTGTGCATTCTTTGTTTTTGTGGAGGGGTACCAACAAATTTGAGCACGTCTGTATATACCTGCCCGTATTTTAATATTAATTAGGTTATTTGTATTTGGAAGGAGAATATCTCTGGGTAAAAGAAAACTACATGGAAACCCACAACTAGCATACCAAAATAGCATGAGAAAAAACTTATTTTTCTTTTTCCGTGGAAACTGCCCCATAAATTAACCTGAAACCAATACTTTACGCACAGCACAGAAACCAGAACCAGAGGACACAGTTGGAAATTAAATGGAGGTAGGACAGCGGAAAGCGACACTTTTTCACACAGAGAGTGGTGAGGGTATGGAATGGGTTGCCTAGTCATGTATTTGAGGCAGAATCAGTTGGACCCAAGTTGACAAGGTTCTGAGATCAATCAGCTACTAGAAACCGGATTATTTTAGATGGGCCAAATGGCCTTATATTATCCAGAGGCTCTATTTTACCTGTCCATTCCTTTTGCCATTTTTATACTGTCCCTCATAGGTATCTCTATTAGGCAGCACTGCCTTTCCATGTCCATGTCTCTCACCAGCTTCATTGCGTTCCCCTTCATACTCCTAAAAGATTGTATTGAAGACACAGCAACAAACACCATGCTTTAAACGTGCCACTGGATCGAATGCAGTGAATCTGATGGGCATTCATCATATGTCAATCAATATACTCTCGGGACACATTGACTTTATTGATCTGCATTTAACATTTACACATTTTTCGGAAATTACACATTTTAACTGATAACAACCTGAATAATGGTCTGACAGCATTAGACTTTCTTAAAAGATCCATTAGTTTTTAAACTGTCACAAAAACATTCAAAATTGAATCACAAAATACTTTCACGTTTCGCCTTTAAATTGCAAATTGTAATTAAGTGCACTAGTACACACAGCCATTAGTATTCAAGATTATGAAAACACCTTATTGGTACAGTTCCAACAATACATGGACATCCAAGTTTACTCGCTTTCACACTATAAAACTATCAACTATTTTCAGACCAATCAAAAGGTATATCCACTTTTACGGGTACTTGATGAAGGGAATAATGTGGTTGTGAAGCGTATATTTTCTAATTTGGTCCAATAAAAGGTATCAATATTATTATTTTTTTATAACAATAAAATAAAACGACAAAACGGTTAAGGCTTGAATACGGTGCGTGTACATTCCGGCCAATCGTTTTTGCATTCTAAATCGGAAATCGGTAAACCAGAAAACGACTTGTTTTTCTATTTCGGTTTTTCATAAAAAGAAAAATCGACCCGTTTTCATTTTCAAGTACTGAGGCGTGCTCTACTTGTATCGAATGTGTCTCGGTGTTACGACGTTTTCTGCATTAATACATTGATATCTATATCTATGGATGCACCACTCCAAGTGAAACAAATTGGGTACCGGTGAAAGGGGAGCTCTAAACATACGTGAGCGTCCTAGGCAAATGTGCTATGATAATATAATCCAGTTAAGTTTATAAAGCCGGATATAAATATTAAGAACCGTACCTGCATTGTTTTTCCCCCTTATGTGAAGGCTTGTTATTTTTAGTATTATTATAATGCACTGTACCTGAGTGACCAAAGGATGATTACGGCTGTATTTTAATATAGTACTTTGTAACAACAGCTAAATAAATAAATAAATAAAAATAAATAATGTTGGTAAACAGACAGAACACTTCCACGACAATAACAAAAACAGGCGCGAAATTATTGCATCGTCCTAACAGCGGGGCACAGAAAGCTGGCCGTGTCTGACCTTTTTTTTTTAGGTCTTGAAGGAGCCAGATAATTTTTTTAAATCTTAAATGTTGGGAGTGTTTTCATGCTGCAGTGGGGATGGGGGGGGGGGGGGGGGGGGGGGTGTCTTTTGGAACAGAATATGGTGCAGGGTGGGGTGAATTCTGTTTACAGTTTCGCACTGTATCGCAGTTCCTTCTTTTCCAAGAGCTGCAAACCGCAAGGAGAGAGGACATGTTAACATCTTACAGAGCTTGCCATACGATCACTAAAATGGGCTCGCACGCTTGGTTGAAGTTTAAGTGTGTATCTGTTAGAGAAGCATTAACAGATTGCCTGCGAAGTGCTGTCTCTCCACCCTATACGCATGCCAGCGTCAGTGACACACTGTCGCTGAGATGAAAGCGCTCAGTACCTACTGGCGCTGGTGTATAACACCTGTAACATGTTAAACCAGCGCTAAGTGCCGTACCGCCGCGGACCAGCAGCCAATTGCAAGCTAGCAAGCCAATACAGAAAGTGTCACATGACAAGTGTTCGTGTGGTGTTTTAGCTTTCTCAAATCATTTTCTTTAGAAACTTTATTTTTATTTTTGATGGTGCACACTGTAAGTGATATTCTGAAGAGGAGACTCCCTTTTCAAAGCGCGTAGAAACAAGCAATCAGCAGCGACAGTGCTTCCCGGCAGCTTTTGTCGAAATTCTCTTTTTATATTTATTTTCTATTAACATTAGTTTATGGATAATCTTGTTTGCTTTTAAACCAATTAAATTGTTACAAAAAAAGACTATTCTATAGTCCATTCATTTTAATTCCGTACATAGTCTTGTTGTACTAGTGCTCAAATATACACTCAGGGACGGGACGTTGAAAAGAATTGTGGGAAATGTCATTTAAGACCTTGAAATATCCCTTTGCTTCTATGCCTGATCCCACATTGCCTGATCCCACATTTCCCACAATTCTTTTCAATGTTTTCTGATTAAAGCAACTCCAGATTTAATTGAAAGATGTAATTCCTCCTTTCTGCTTCTAACTGCGCTGTACTTGTCCACGACTGTACTTCTCCCACGCTGTCGCTTCCACCTAGGAGACCTAGGAGTTTATGTTGACTCAGAAATGTCTTCATCTAGACAATGTGGGGAAGCTATAAAAAAGGCCAACAAGATGCTCGGATATATTGTGTAAAGTGTTGAATTTAAATCAATGGAAGTAATGTTAAAACTTTACAATGCATTAGTATGACCTCACCTAGAATATTGTGTTCAGTTCTGGTCACCTCGTTACAAAAAGGATATTGCTGCTTTAGAAAGAGTGCAAAGAAGAGCAACCAGAATTATCCAGGGTTTAAAAGGCATGTCGCATGCAGACAGGCTAAAATAACTGAATCTATTCAGTCTTGAACAAAGAAGACTACGCGGCGATCTGATTCAAACATTCAAAATCCTAAAGGGTATAGACAATGTCAACCCGGGGGACTTCTTTGACTTGAAAAAAGAAAAAAGGACCAGGGGTCATAAATGGAGATTAGATAAAGGGGCATTCAGAACAGAAAATAGGAGGCACTTTTTTACACACAGAATTGTGAGGGTCTGGAACCAACTCCCCAGTAGTGTTGTTGAAGCTGACACCCTGGGATCCTTCAAGAAGCTGCTTGATGAGATTCTGGGATCAATAAGCTAGTAACAACCAAACGAGCAAGATGGGCTGAATGGCTTCCTCTCGTTTGTAAACTTTGGTATGTTCTTATGTTCTTAAATCAGCCTGAGCCTCATTGAAATGTGTGCCGGCTGTTGCACTTGTTTTTGTGCTGCAACCACACAGTCCTTGCTGATCTATTCTCGTCAGTCAGCTGTGAATAGATGCTCTTCTCAGAATTCTCAGAATGTAGTTTTTAACCACCCTTGCTTAGAATCTAAAGTGTCCCAGAATTACTGTATCTCTTTTCCATTTTCTTTGTGGTTTTCATTTGTACTATGCAATGCCAAATTTCAGGTGTTCATCTATGTCATGTCCAAAACATGTGAAGTGAAAGGTACATTTTTGTTCCCTTACAGTTTATAAAGCAAGAACTTGTGACCCGTTGTGCTAAACACAACCACAAAAATTTACAATGATCTTCTTCACGGCCTCTACACAGCTGAATTCATGGCAAGACACAGAGTGGCAGGGTCTAAATCTTCAACCCAGATTGGTAGCACTGTAGAGCGCACACCATCTCTCCCAAAACTGGAGCTTACAGTTGCATTTTTAAATGTATTTATTTGCATTATGTTAGCAACTATTTTTAAATGTATTCATTTGCATTATGTTAGCAACTATGTTAGTTCTCTGTTCTGGAACAAAAACCTAAATAAATGATGTGATATAGTGATGCACATCATAATGCAAAGAAATACATTTAAAAATGCAACTGCTAAGCAAAACATAAAATCATCAGTAAATCAATACACTCAGTGAAGGGTGACTAATTGCATAAGCAATGAAAGGTAATTGCATTTAAGTCTGAAGAACAGCAATGCAACAGAGAAGTACTTAGTATTGGGGCATTTCACAATCAAATGTTTTGGTTACACACATTAACAGAAATGTATACTTATTGTTAAATACCATTTTTAAAAATATGCTATATATCTGTATCCAAAGAGAAGCTTACTCCTCTCTTGCAGCTCCAGTTTTGGTAGAGGTGGTTTGCGCGCTATATTGCTACCAATCTGGGTTGAAGATTTAGACCCTGCCACTCTGTGTCTTGCCATGAATTCAGCTGTGTAGAGGCCGTGAAGAAGATCATTGTAAATTTTTGTGGTTGTGTTTAGCACAACGGGTCACAAGTTCTTGCTTTATAAACTGTAAGGGAACAAAAATGTACCTTTCACTTCACATGTTTTGGACATGACATAGATGAACACCTGAAATTTGGCATTGCATAGTACAAATGAAAACCACAAAGAAAATGGACAAGAGATGCAGTAATTCTGGGACTTTCCAGATTCTATGGTACTTTTTCTTTAGAACATGTATAAATAATTGTACCTGGGCATCAGCAATATTAATAGTTTCTTCCGCAAGTGAATCCCTCCTTGTTGTCTCGCTGCGTTTCATTTCTTCAGTTTTCCACCTGCTGTGGCAAACATATCCGACATTTCCCTTTGACTCATCATGATATTAATAGTATTATATTACAGAAACAATAAAATGCAATGCCATTCTGTGTTGTTGATATAAATCACTGGACAACGATGACCTATCAATCAAAATTAATGAATGCAGCCGACACCTTGAGACTCTGAGCGCGAGTAATTACATCACAGTGGCACCGAAAAACGTCATTTGTTTGGGAAGACAACTTCGACCATCTTATATGTGATTATATTATATGTATGGGGGTTAAAAAGTGGAAGACATAATGTCATGTAGATCGTCGGGGGCAAACCAAGGTGAGGGGGGACGGGGACGGGGATGACTGCCCAAACCCCCCCGCCCCATAGCAAATGACGCCCCTCGTTATGGTGATTTGAATTTGATCCGAAATAAATATCCTCTGATATATCATTAGAAACCAATAAAAAGACACAGGCATATTAAACTATTCAAGAGAGGCTGTTTATTGAGATTCAAATGCAAGTACAATGCAACGTTCCACAGGCCAGATGAACCATCGTGCATCCACTTAGAAATGAATCCCTGAAAGTCTAAGTTGACTTTGAGTGCAAAACTGCACAATATCATGCGGAAAAACAATAAGAGCCCAGACAACTAGGCCTTGTTCATTAATTGGTTACAACTGCAAAGCAGGCATTCATTTTCTTTAGGTAGAGAACTGAGATATTCATTTACAGATTCATTGAGCAATAGCTAAAACAAAACAAAAAATCTTGCTAGATACTGTATTTAGAGATTTTATATATTTCTACCTATAGATGCAAAATCCCTTTTCACAACAAAACAGTGGATTGGCATCATAGATACAAAGCAGCATTTAATTATTATAGTGTAAACGGGATAGAACATTTTTAAAAGTAAGCAAACCATTCTGATTTCAGCTTTCAGCTTGTGCCTACTCAACACATTACATCAGTAAGTTTATACACAAGCATTTAGTAAATGGGGCATGTGATTATGACAGAAATGATTTCAGCACAATTTCATTCAGGTGGTGAATTGTGTGGAATGAGATGAATACAGTCCTTGTGTCAATAATGAATTATATGTACAGTTTTACATTTTAATGACTAATTTCCAGAGCTTTTAATAATCTTTAAATAAATAGAATGTGTCAAGATTGTATTAAACGTGTGCTTGCAGTTGATTGGTCTTACTTGGCTTTGATCAAAAGCTGATTTTGACATAGTTGGTGCATTATAACTTCATTTAATTGATTTAAAAGGCGTCTGAAATGACAGGTCACTTAATTCTCTCTCCTAGGGCTTTGCGAGCTAAGGCTTTTCAATACATGACATTTTGGAGCCTGTCGGCATAGAGACTTGAAGGGGGATATACTTAGAAACTGCAAATAATGAAGGAGTAGAATCACATTCATCAGCAGGCGATGGCTGTAATTCAGCCAGGGGGCATTCATCTGTAGATTTGAATGCAACACCACTCGACTCACCCGCGTGCAGGCCAGTTTTTCAAGCACCCCTTTAATGTCCTCTGTCTTTAATTCACCTTGTCTGAGGCAGGGATTCTCATCTTACTGCCTACTTAGTGTACTGAATTATTATTATTCTTTTTATTTAGATTTGCTTTTCTTTTCTAATAGGTTCATATATTAAATGTATGAACCTAATTTAAAATCATGTTTTCAAACTGAGTTCTCTGAGCTGTTCAACCATCAGGATTTATATCAGTATGTATAGAAAGCAAGTTGGTATGGGAATGAAGAGTTATTTTAACCAATGCATTCTTCTTTGCTGGTAAAAGTTCAAAGCACCCCTAGAGATCAATAGATCTTTCAGAATCATGTCTAACCTCCAATTACATCAGGTGTAGCAGAGTGTAACAGTTAACTGGTCCTCCGCCTCTAGTGGATGTAAGAAATATATCAACACCACAAGAACTGTACACATAGTTTTGACAGCTCAGATTATTCATATACATACCACAAGAACTCTAAACATAATTCTGACAGCTCAGATATTTCATACCCACACCAGTTCTTAAAAAAAGGTTGTCCACATATTCCAATTTAATGATAAAATAGAGCCGAATTATTTAAAAACATGCCCCAGGGGAAAGCTGCAGCAAAACACTGAAGAGTTTATCAAATCAATTTCTAAAACAGAAAGATCTGCTTACTCGTTTTAAATTTCTGTAATAATTTGTATTTTTTTTTTTTAGTCAAAGAAATATTAACAAAAATCTACATAAAGCAAGCTTTTATTAGAAACTTCCAGCATTAGAATTATGAACTATTTTAAAACTATGTTACCCCTCTCTCTAACTTAACTCTGGCTTTACTTACCTTTTAACAAAAATAGAACTTTGTATTGGTGAATTGTTACTGTTGGTCCACAGAAATCTAAGGAACCCCCCCCCCCCCATCAACAGTACGGTTCAATATCCACAGAAATCTAAGGAAAACCCCCCATCAACAGTACGGTCCAATATCCAATAACAGGAACTTTTCCAAACTGACCCACAAAGGAAACACTGTATAGTAGGTGTTTTAAAGAGAGGCTGTTTTTAAATAAGTATATTACTGTTGAAATAAATGGCAACAGTGGATTGTTTATGGCTATCCTCATGAGTGAAATAAACACAGCACTCCATGCAAGTTCATGCAGTACTCTTGTTTATGAGTACAATGTATGGAAAAGAATGCATGCTTAAACCTAAATTAAAAGAGCTTCTTTCCTTTATTAAGCTCCGTATTTGCTTAACACAACACAATTTGGAACTGTGCAGGGTCCCTCTGTAGCACTTATTACTGAACACGTTTATGGTGAACAAACTGTTGTCCCCTGATATCTGTGGCCCTAGGTTGTAAGTTTAATGTAACAAAAATCAAGAGAAATGTGTTTTTTTAGTTGTAATCTTACCAATGCAACTTTATTATTCATAGTTTGTGTTATTAACAAACAAAAAATCCCCCATATTCTTAGTGGCTTTCTTACAAAAAATGCAACTGCTAAAATTACACAATTTATGAGTTTTGTTGGCTCTTTAGTTAAAGGCTGTACAGCCTTTTTGATATCAGAACTGAAACTTCAAACAGCTCATAGACAATAAATGGAAAACAGTCCAAGCTGCCCAGCCTTAACTGAATCAGTAGTGTGCAGGATATGGTACAGTGTATTTCATGATTCACTTATATTTTAATTTACAAACTAGTGCTGGTAAGGTTACAAATAAAATCCTTTTAATAAAAATGCGTTCTACAATCTGTTACTACAGGTCACTATAATTATTTTTCTTTTAATAGCAGTATAGTATTTAAGATTGTTAATGTGACCTTGGTATCCCACAATGTAATATCATTTTTTCAAACCATGGGAGCAGTTTATACATATGTACACATTCACAGGAGTAAGCTCTAGTCAGTGGTGTCCCCCCAATACATGTGTTTGTGTCTGGCCAGAGGCCATTTTCTACATGGTGCACCATATTCCAAAACTGAGAGGGAGGGTGCAGGGCACACATACCTCTCCATGTTGCCCCTCCCTGAATCAGAAAAAAAATGTTGAAAAGCTACAATCAATATTATTATTAGTATTTTAACTTTTTTCACGAGGAAACATATACAGTGCATTTCAAATTAGCTGGTAGTCAGCACAATTAAGCAATAATACCTGACACAGAGAGCAGTACCATAGGTGTTTTTTAGTCTCCAAAAGTACTTTATATCAGAGATTAATAACTGTTTTTAAGCCAATCAATCATCTTACAAGTTTTCAAGCCATTGACTAATTAATTGTTATAACAAGATGTATGAATTACAGATCATTGAAACCAATTAAAATAACTCTTTCTTGAGTGTCCTTAGTTCTACATATACTAAGGATACACATTTTCTTTACTGGTTATATTGTTCATAAACCAGCGTGTGCTTGCATTTAGCTTATACTAATTCAATCAGATTTTACTTGGTTCACTACGAGGTATCACTGGTAAATCCTTACTTAAAAACTTAGGATTGCATTAAAGAAGACCCCATTGAGCTTGCTATTCTTCCTACCAAACAATATAATTGAAAAAGTAGATAAACTGTGCCTGCTTCCACTTTTACCCTTTGTTGCACACAGAATTCTACAATTGCATGGGCTAATGTGATGGTTTGTTCGATGAAAAGTAGAAACTTTAGATATAGTGTACAGCAAGTTCTGGATCGGAGTTGGTGCATGTACATTCCCATTTTTATTCATTCTCTGCTACAGCTGTAGATGTCCCGTTTCTACCACCATCTGTCCCAATTTGGTACTAAGGCACTATACAACAGCACTATACAGGAGTGTTTTTTTCTTTCTTTTTAACATGCTATCATTAATAACAGTACGTATTATTCCCCGCTTCACATGCATTGATGCAGCACTTCACAGATTTACATACATCTATAAAACCGCTTAATCAGTTATGATGAGGACATTCTAGCACAAGTTTTTGAGAGCATCAGAATCTGGAATTTGAGATGTCTGTCTGTCTTCACGTACATACATTTTTCATACTTTCTAGCTTAAATATATTGATAGTCAAATTATGTGGTCCAATAGATTTAAAAGTGCTTATTATATGGATATATGAAAGGGACTGTCCTTTTGTACACACATTTTTCATATTGTGGGCGTATTTCATGGTGGTCAACTTTTGAATGTTACTTAATTTTGTAAGCACATCTGAACTGTATGTTTGTATTTAAAGATTTTGGTCCAGTTATGAATACAATTTTATGTTCATGCCAAAATAGAAACATCTAAACTAAATCAGCCATCATGTTTATATTTTGTTCATTAATTCAAAAGAATAGTTCAAAAGTAAACATTTGGGAACTGACCTATCTTGTATCACATAGTACCGATAACGCAGCAGATATCAAAGTCTTCCATTTAAGTATGGAAATTTTGTGTCCCCCCCCTCACAATAATAAAGTATCAAAATGACTAGGCAACTTGTATGGACACTTCACATATAGACCAAATATTTTATATTTGTTAACAGTTCAATATATTTAACTAATAAAAACTATTCCAGTGTTTACACAAAATTAATAAAATAAAAAAAAACGTCCTAATTGCCAGCTGCCATGAGCCCTTTTTTTATGAACTTGTTCACAACAATCATTCTGAAGAATGCACAGCACTAAGTCAAAAAGACAACAAGTATTATGGCAAAATACAGCATATTCTTGGTGCTCTGCTGGTAGCACTCAACATTGATGTTAATCATCTTAAAAAGTTCTTAAGAAAGTTCCAACTAACATGTCCTGAATGATTGAGACCTTGGAGATTATTAATGATATTCCTTTAACATGGTTCAAACTATCTGCAATGTACAAAGTTCCAAGTTTTTGTGGGTGTGTGTGTAGCGATAAAATGACCGATTGTAAATAGGCATACATTTACAAGGTCAGCTGAATGAAGGATCTCTCTGGCTATTTGTTGATGGTTAGTGAGCCTGGCTCCCCTACCTGGCATACTTTCATTGTTATCCAAGTTGATCATATCAATGAAAAAGACTAAATAGTAGATTTAATAGTGGCCTAAAAAGAAATATGCCTGGCAAAGATTAGCTGGGACGACACACCATTCTAGATGCGTCAGGAAATGTTTTACATGTAATATATGCAAATCACAATCAGAACATCACATGCAAATAATAGAACAGCCTGATTGTTAAAGCAGTTATGCGCAACATGCTGTACTAAGGCACATCTACCTGCAGGTGTTGACTCACTAGTGCCACAACTTTCAGACTAACTCTTCCCTGAGTTTGTAAACAAGTTAGCAAATGGTGATGCTGCTAACTGTGGGACTGATAGAATGGAGAGGATAAACTAAGGTATCTGCTGTAGTGGTAAAGTCAGCTTCATCTGTAAACAAGCAATGACAGAGATGCTGCCAAGCTACATGTCTCTCCCTGCATATATTGATATTAGCCAGTCATGTCTGAAGAGTGAAGTCCTAGGATGGTACATGATTACAATGTTAATAATATAAATGGTCTTCTGTGCATGACGGGAAGTAATGTTCATTAATAAAGTGCACAAAACTAATTTCCAAAGAAGTTTGGTGTGTATTCATGTTTGCATTGCTAGTTTTGAGATTCTGTTAAATTTAATATGAACGCTATATATTTTTGTATATATGCCATAAAGTAAATTGGGCTTTGGGGTGCCAAGCTGGTTACCTTTATAATCTAGAACAGTAAAAGTTTTCCTTCAAGGAAGAGGGTTTCACCACTATTTTCAATTTCGCTTTTATTACTGACATTTATTTAGCTACAATATTTTACACTACTGGGGATACACGTTACACTCACAGTCTGACTTTGGAGTTAACACCATTTCTGCAGATTTCCATTTCACATTTAATGTGTCAGCAGTCGGCAAGATTAGTTCCTGTTTATCAACAGACTTTTGAAAACATTTTATTTCATGCACAAATTTAAACCTGAAGATTCTGTTCTGGATACAAGGGCCAGGACTATATTTTCAACTGTGGACACATTTACAAAAATGCCTCAAAGCTGGAAAAATCAGGCCCAATGAGTTTCTAATGTGTTTAAAGAGTTGTAACGTTCCTATGCCAATGTAAGTCTTCACACAAACATGACCATTCTGTGTACAAATGAAGGGTTTCTTTGTCAAATATAGATGCACATGGCTAAATGATCAACTGGGGGGCTTTGTGAATTTCTTATTGGGATTTCTGAGCACTGGAGCAATACCACCCAAATGTATAAGTGACCATGGCCACATAGGGATGCCATGGAGTTCTATACCTGGCAGGGGCTGTCTCAGTCTGGATGCAAGTCTAATACAAGACACTGGGAAAAGGCTAGCCAAACTTGGGCTTGAATCAATGATCATTACAGCCATAGGGCTAGCAGGAGAGAGGCTTACTGCCAACTATATTAAATAATCCACAGGCAAACCACTGCTTCTCTCCAACGCTGGCACGTAGCCAGGGTGTATGTTATAAATGCAACCCTACATTTTATCTATAATTTATCATTTTTTATCCAAAACAACAGATATATTTGTCTTTACCATAGATTGAAATCTTAGAGCGAGAAGTAATGTTTGGCTTAGGGTTTGGTTTAATGACAACAAATATATATCTTTTTAATGACTCTCAAGTCACAGACAAAAACATGTTAATTTAGTAAAAAGGACAGAGGATATTTGTTCTTGAACATGAAAAAGTAAACCTATGTATTCCTAAGTATCAATGCAGTAACAGAACCGTAAGGAACACACATTTTCTCTCTCTTAATGATAAGCTTTCTGAGTATTTAAAAATACCTTTATTGTGCCCCTGTACTTGACCAGATCCAGCTTCACACCGCACTTTAAAAGGATAGAAGCCTTTCATTTTCCACAGAAAGAGTCACTCTGGGCGATTTAAAAAAAAAAAAAAAAAATCTAACTGACAACATTTTATATTATTCAGTTATAACAATTAAAACAGCACCCTATATCCAGTATTTAAGTTTAGTATTGGAATACAAAGATTAAATGGGTTTAAATTGGTTTAAAAAAAGACTTTTTGTTGGTGTTGTTTTCTTTTGACCTGAAATCAAACTGGCTGTCAGGCGTTCCAACCTGGTTACACTCCTTAGTTGGTTTCTTCGGACGGTATTTCTGGTGATTTTAGATGTTGTCTTTTTTTCCCCTCCTCTAGTGAAGGTCATTGAACATTTTGTTTTAACGAGAGTCAGAAAACTTAATTTTTTTTCTTGAATTCCTGGTTCCCGTAACTGGAGCCCTTTCCAATCTCAGTCACTCCTATTAGCCGCCTGACAGCAAAGCATGCTGAAAAAAGTTGACAAAAAGACAAAAAGGTTAATTTTAATTAAGTCCATAGTTAACCCGAACCAATACCTTAAGTGCAGTTCCAGAAACCAGGAACAGAGGACACAGTTGGAAATGAAGTAGAGATAGATAGGACTGAGGGTAGGAGACTCATCATCAAAACACCAAGTAGCCACATAAAAGGGGGATGCAAGTCTGGTTAGATGATTTTGTATAACAGACCCACATCTGGAAGTAACATGGATGACTTGGAACTTCAAGGGCCTAGCTTTGCCTGCTTTAAAAGCTGAATGCTGTTAGTTATGAACATGTATAGCCTGCAAGCCTTTTTTATTTAAATGGGACCAGGTAGTGGTATAGTTAAGTGACAATCTGGTTAATAGAAAGATATTTTTAATTGTTTGCATCTCTGTAGTGATATCTAACTTTGATGTCAGCCTCAGGTACCCAACTATAAATAAACCTTTTCAACTAACAGAAAATAAAAATAAAAACCAATTACCTATTCCAATAAACAGCAGAAACCCGATGATAAGGAGGGGGGAGCCGCTTACAAATACACCAAAAGCAAAGCTGATAAGTGGGGAAAGCAAAACTGTGGCCCAGAAGAAAAAATTTAGTAGAGTCCATGGTCTCCTTGGGGGTTTGAACTGTGGACCAGGGAAAGAGCCATCCTTCTCATAATGCTCCTGCAAAGCATCCTGGAAAAGACAAGAGTGGTTTAGACCAAGCAGCAATTATTTACTATTAGAGCACAATCATTTTTTTGCTATGTGGACTAGACTAGAAGGGGTTTATCCGAGCTTGTGTCATCTGAGAAATAAAGGGAAGCTCCCTTTTGTGCAACCCTGTCCCTTGGGTTGGACGAGACAGGAGTTTACAAATTTAAGTCTTGTCTGGGAACGTCAAAACATTTTCAACATGCTCTGGTCCGTGGGACAAGTGCTTCATAAATATATTTTAACAGGTTGTGTATTTAAAGATCAGAGACACTGGGAAGCAGCGAACATCCCTTCTGCATCATACACAGCAACATACCAGTAGTCTTAGCAATCAAAATGCCGCACACACCACACAGTACTATTATGAGATGTAGATGTGCGTCCTGCAGAAGACTGTCAATCTAAACAGTTTTTTTCGTCGTTGTGGGAATTGTAATAGTTCAGCATGTTTTACATGCTATCAAGTGACATGATAAAAACATTCACTGTACATGTTTCGTTGCTTTTTTGCAGTTAAAACTAGGGATGCACCGACTGGAATCAGAGGTGATTATGAATAAAATACCATAATATGTAATCAGTGTTTCACTGTCCTTATCACAGCTGATAATAATAATAATAATAATAATAATAATAATAATAATAATAATAATAATAATTATTATTATTATTCTCCCTTTAAAAGCTCAGGTCTCAAATCTGTGATGTCATACTTTAAAGTTCAACACAGGGGTCAGAGTTTTCATCTCCAAATCCACGCTCTCTGCTTGTTGGTCTCCCTATCAATCAGCAAACTCTGCATTGGTCAGAGCACATTGTCGTGGGTGTGGCGGCTCGCAGTAGGAAGCGCAATCTTATTTATAACTGGGCTTCTGATTTTCCGTGTTTTACCACGACTTCTCAACGCTCCTTTTAAAATTTATGTATCTCAGGTCACAACTGAGAAATGTGTTAAAGTAGAATTTATTTAGTTTACAGTTTTTTTTTTGGTGAAACTATTTACTGTTAGCACATTTCTCAGTTGTGATTGAGATACACAAATGGCTTAACAGGTATCAATTGAATTCCTAAAGGAAGGATAAAAGTTGGGGTAAAACACTGAATATCAGAAGCCTTATTTATAACTTATTTTTGTTGTTGCAAACTTTTAGTCTTGTTAACGCTGTATAAGAAATTTTCTGTTTATGCATGACCACCATTTGTGTGCTTGGAGCTTTCCAATTCTTTTCGTATAGTTCATCATCTGTGTTTCTTGGACCTTTGTATCAGGTACTGGTACAAGTAAATAGCAAATAGGCCTGTATACATGTGATACAGTAATAGCCTACAAGCCTTTACATTTTTAACTGCAGTTTTAACAAAAAATCTATTTAAGGATCTTGGGAAGACATTACTCAGAATAGTTAACTTTTGTGTTTATGTTTTGTTAGGCTGTGTGTCTGACACGAGTATGTTTGATGCACAATATTAGTTACCGTTTCTTTGTCTTATTTAGTATGTAGTAAGCTGATCCCTGGAGCCAGCATTACACTTCAGCCATCAACACCTGACAGAAGGATATCTACATCATCATATGGAAGGAAGCGCAAATGGATGGAGACACCTATGGATCACATTAGTTTACTGTAAAGCTACGTCTTAGTTGGTGCTTATCTTGGCGAGAGCCGAGTTCAAATCAGCATGAAGTTTTAACATCTACTCTCGTGTAATGGAAATCATGAAGATCTGGATACTTCCAGTGACTGCTGTGAATAGTGCAGCTGGCAACAAGGGAAAGACCTCGTGACAGCCTGGAGAGACAGCTGACAGGAGGAAAGAGACACCATTGGGGCTGGCAAGGGTTAGCTACCCCTGTCGGCAGTATCCAGCTCTGTGTTTACAGGATGCTGGAGACACCCGCCCAAGGCTTCTAAGAAATTAAAGAGAAAAATACCCCTAGAGTCTGCGAGAGTGGAGGCGGAAGATGACTCAACGTTGGACAACGCGGTTAACGACTTAGGAATGGAAACGGATATGAGTATGGAGAGTACTTCACAAAAGACTAGTTCAAGATCTGCAGTTAGCAAAGACATGGAACTCCAGGTTTGTGTCTGCGGCTGGAGCAAGGCGACAACGGTCAGGGGTTTCAAGATTCATCAAGGGAGAATGAAATGCTTGAGGGAGAAGGGACAAGGGCCTCGCATTGATCAGTACTTCTTAAGAAGTCAGTCAAGTCAGTCGAATGAAATCCAGCGCCAGGAAGCAAACCACAGTTCGCAGGATATCAGCACCCCTGTCACAGATGTGAGGAGGACTTGCATGCACACAGTTAGTGATGAACCTAATGATCCTTATGAACCCGGTCAGACAAACCAGCATAAGAGAGAAAAGAACCTCGACGGGCACAAACCTGGAGTTAAATGGCCAAGAGCTTGTGAGAAAACTGTATGGGACACAGTAAATACAGATCTCTGCTTTGCTGGAAAGGTTAAGTGGAACAGCTGAAAAGAAGCTGGATAAATTTGTGAACATCATCTATTATTATTATTATTATTTATTTCTTAGCAGACGCCCTTATCCAGGGCGACTTCCAATTGTTACAAGATATCACATAATTTTTTACATACAATTACCCATTTATACAGTTGGGTTTTTACTGGAGCAATCTAGGCAAAGTACCTTGCTCAAGGGTACAGCAGCAGTGTCCCCTACCAGGGATTGAACCCACAACCCTCCGGTCAAGAGCCCAAAGCCCTAACCACTACTCCACACTGCTGCCCACATCTACACATATGGAAGCGAGAGGTTTGGAGTTGAAAAAAGGAAGGAAAAAGTACAAACTATTCCTGGAAAGTCTAGACGGCAGCAGGAGATTGAACGCTTAGTTAGAGAAAGGAGACAGCTGAGGAAGCAATGGAGAAGAGCAGAACAAAGTCAGAAGGAGGGACTCAATCTCTTGCAAAGGGTGATAAAAGATAAGCTTGCAACATTGCGCAGAGCTGAGCGCCTACGGAAACGCTACAAAAAGAAGGAGCGTGCGAGAGCTAACTTTTATAAAGACCCATTCAAATTTGTAAAGAAGTTATTCACCAGTGAGAAGAATGGCACATTAAAAGCATCTAAGGTTGAGCTGGAGAGATATTTGGAGGAAACACATACAGATTCAAAAAGACAGGAGCCTATGTCATTTCCGTCAGACATCCCACCTATCAATCCACCAGAATACCAAATGGAGGACTGTGCACCTAAGTGGAAAGAAATAGAGCAAGCTGTGAAAAAAGCAAGGGCTTCATCATCTCCAGGGCCTAATGGAGTTCCGTACAGAGTGTACAAGAGTGCTTCAGGAGTTCTACGAATTCTGTGGAAATTGATGAAAGTGGCATGGGAAAAACAGGTTGTACCAAGAGCATGGCGCCGAGCAGGTGGAGTCTTTATACCTAAAGAAAAAGATTCTACAAGCATCAGTCAGTTTCGTCCTATTTCCCTATTAAACGTAGAAGGCAAGATTTTCTTCAGCATTATTGCTCAGAGATTGTCAACTTACCTATTAAAGAACTGCTTCATTGACACTTCAATACAAAAAGCGGGCATTCCAGGTTTCCCAGGATGCTTAGAACACATCAGTGTGATCTGGCAACAAATTCAATCAGCTAAAAAGGAGAGGAAGGAGCTCCATGTGACATTCCTGAATTTGGCTAATGCATATGGTTCAGTGCCACATGAACTTCTATGGGCAGCATTTGATTTTTTCATTTGATGACAATAACAAATTTAGTGAAAGCCTACTTTGGAGATTTGCAATTTAGTTTTTCAACTTCAGAATTCAGCACATGGCAATGCCTAGAGGTTGGAATAATGGCAGGATGCACCATTTCTCCACTGGCTTTTACCATGGCAATGGAAGTAATCATTAGGGCATCAAAATGGGTAGTGGGAGGAGAGTGCTTGGCTTCTGGAATGCGACTACCACCAATTCGAGCATACATGGATGACATGGCAACCATGACTACAACAGTAGCCTGCACTAATCGGTTGTTGGGCAAATTAACCAATAACATTGAATGGGCACGAATGCAATTCAAGCCCACTAAATCAAGGAGCATCTCTATAATTAAAGGTAAAGTAGTAGATAAAACGTTCTTCATTAACAGTGAGGCAATACCAACAGTGTCTGAGAAGCCAGTGAAGAGTCTTGGGAGATGGTACGACGGGGATCTAAAGGACACAGTTCATGTGGGAGAAGTTAGACAACAAGCAGTGGAAGGGTTGAAGAGCATAGACAGCAGCACTTTACCAGGCAAACTAAAACTCTGGTGCTTTCAGTTTGGTCTACTGCCGAGGTTGCTGTGGCCACTGACTGTGTATGAGGTTGACAACAGTAGAGAAGCTGGAAGCCTTAAATCGGTTCATACATCAGGAAATGGTTGGGAGTTCCACGCTGCCTCAGTAGAGTGGGACTTTATGGTAAAGGAATACTGCAGCTACCAGCACCCGCTCTAACCGAGGAGTTTAAGCGCGCCAAGGTCAGACTGGAAATGACATTAGTAGAGTCACGCGACAAATGTGTAAGGGAGGCAGCACCTGTGCTGAAAACTGGAAGAAAGTGGGTTGCAAAGAAAGCTGTGGAGGATGCAAAGGCTGCCCTTCGAATTGGTGATATCATGGGGCAAGTTCAGCATGGAAGAGGGGGTCTTGGTCTCAATTCAGCCCCTCCTACATGGCACAAGGCAGCCCCAGCTCAACAGAGGAAGCTGGTAGTCAACGAGGTGCAAAAGCAGGAGGAGAGGATGAGGTGTATAAAGGCCATTTCCCAGGCCAAGCAGGGAGAATGGATGAGATAGGAGAGTGTGGAACAACGCAAGATTGGCTGGCAAGACCTATGGTCAATGGAACACAGCAGGATCAGTTTCCTCATCAGGTCAACATATGATGTTTTCCCATCACCACATAACCTAAACCTCTGGGTAGGAGAGGATTCCTCATGTCCTTTGTGTTCATCACCTGCAACATTAAGGCACATTTTGACAGGATGTAAGGTGGCTCTTAGTCAAGGATGGTTTACTTGGCACCATGACCAGGTGCTGCGATGTTTGGGGTTAGCATTGGAAGACAAGCGTAACATGACCAATAAGTTGCCACCTGTTCCATCAAAACATTACACACAAAAGACAACATTCCTTCGTCCAGGAGCGCAACCACCAAGAAAAGGTGTTAAAACCAATCCTCGCCCAGGACAACTGGAAGCTGCTAGAGACTGGAAAATGCTGGCAAATGTTGGTCAATGGCTTTTTCCACCTGAGATTGCCACCACTAACCTTCGACCAGATATTGTCTTGTGGTCTGGATCAACTCGCCTTGTTCACCTGGTAGAGTTAACAGTGCCATGGAAGGATGCTGTAGATGAGGCGTATGAGAGGAAGAAACTGCGGTGTGCTCAACTAGCCACTGAAGCGGAACAGCGAGGATGGAGAGTCCGGGTTTACCCAGTGGAGGTGGGTTGTCGAGGATTTATGGCACACTCTACAACCCGGTTTCTCAGAGACGTCGGATTCAGTGGCCAAGAGTTGCGTCGCACAGTGAAGAACTTATCTGAAGCAGCAGAGAGGAGCAGCAACTGGCTGTGGTTGAGACGGAAAGATTCTGGCTGGGGACCTCAAGCACAATAGAAAGAAAGAAATGCTGATGTAGAGGTAAGTAAGCTGGGCTGAGTTGAGTGGGGGACGGAGGGGGGTGATTCTGGGACCCACCAGGTAACTACAGACTTGACTTGTATTATATGTAAACTTATGGAAACTATAATAAGATCTAAAATGGAAAATTGCCTATATGGTAACAATATCCTGGGAGACAGTCAGCATGGTTTTAGGAAAGGGAGATCGTGTCTAACTCACCTGCTTGACTTTTTTGAGGATGAAACATCGACAATGGATAATTGTAAAGCATACGACATGGTTTATTTAGATTTCCAGAAAGCTTTTGACAAAGTCCCGCATAAAAGATTAATTCTCAAACTGAACGCAGTAGGGATTCAAGGAAATGCATGCACATGGATTAGGGAGTGGTTAACATGTAGAAAACAGAAAGTACTGATTAGAGGAGAAACCTCAAAATGGAGCGAGGTAACCAGTGGTGTACCACAGGGATCAGTATTAGGTCCTCTGCTATTCCTAATCTACATTAATGATTTAGATTCTGGTATAGTAAGCAAACTCGTTAAATTTGAAGACCGCACAAAAATAGGAGGAGTGGCAAACACTGTTGCAGCAGCAAAGGTCATTCAAAATGATCTAGACAGCATTTAGAACTGGGCAGACACATGGCAAATTTAAAAAAAATTTAATAGAGAAAAGTGTAAAGTACTGCACACAGGCAACAAAAATGTGCATTATAAATATCATATGAGAGATACTGAAATTGAAGAAGGGAACTATAAAAAAAGACCTTGGAGTTTATGTTGACTCAGAAATGTCTTCATCTAGACAATGTGGGGAAGCTATAAAAAAGGCCAACAAGATGCTCGGATATATTGTGAGAAGTATTGAATTTAAATCAATGGAAGTAATGTTAAAACTTTACAATGCATTAGTAAGACCTCACCTAGAATATTGTGTTCAGTTCTGGTCACCTCGTTACAAAAAGGATATTGCTGCTCTAGAAAGAGTGCAAAGAAGAGCAACCAGAATTATCCCGGGTTTAAAAGGCATGTCGTATGCAGACAGGCTAAAATAATTGAATCTATTCAGTCTTGAACAAAGAAGACTACGCGGCAAACTGATTCAAACATTCAAAATCCTAAAAGGTATAGACAATGTCGAGCCAGGGGACTTTTTTGATCTGAAAAAAGAAACAAGGACCAGGGGTCACAAATGGAGATTAGATGAAGGGGCATTCAGAACAGAAGATAGGATGCACTTTTTTACACAGAGAATTGTGAGGGTCTGGAACCAACTCCCCAGTAATGTTGTTGAAGCTGACACCCTGGGATCCTTCAAGAAGCTGCTTGATGAGATTCTGGGATCAATAAGCTACTAACAACCAAACGAGCAAGATGGGCTGAATGGCCTCCTCTCGTTTATAAACTTTCTTATGTTCTTAATCAAAATGGATTTAATTAGTTTTTGCCACTGATCAACACAAAACAGTCCATAATGTCAAAGTGAAAAATAAAATCGTTAGGTTATTATCATAACCATGGTTCTCTGAAATAGAAATATTAACCATCACTAATGGGTTATTCCCCTTTAAGAACCCAAGAACTGAAAAGCATTATGCCAACAAACTCTCGCGAGAGTGCATGACGCAATGTGAGTTGCCCTGACAAAAGCACATTGCAGCCATTTGCAAATTCTCCTTTTACTTTTGAGTCTCACGGCTCCGCAGCAACCGCGAAGACTTATGGTTAATATTTCTATTTCAGAGAACCAGGGTTATGATAATAACCTAACGTTCTCTTTCAAGTACGAAATATTAACCATCACTAATGGGTAAGTATACCCAATCGTCGTGAGGACAGGCGCAAGACTCTTATGAGCTAACCGCGCTAGTAGTCCTACAAGGTGACAAGTCACTTACCGATCAATCCTTAGTTGAGGGGACGGCCTCTGAGGCAGCCCTTAACACCCTCGATCCAAACCCAGGACATAGCAGATCCACGATGTTCATCCTGTAGAACCTCGTGAACGTGTGGGGGGTCGCCCACAATGCTGCATTGCATATGTCCATGCCAGATGCACCCTGGAACATTGTCCAAGAAGTGGCCTGCCCGCTCGTGGAATGGCCAGTGATCTTCGCAAGTTGATACGCCATTTTCACGGTCTCCGTTAGCCACCTAGACAGGCGCTGTTTAGACAGAGCCTGGCCTTGGGACTGAGAACCGTAGCAAACAAAGAGTTGCTCCAACTGGCGCCAACCTTTTGTCCTCTCCACATAGTACGCAGCGCTCTGACAGGGCATAGCGTGTGGAGCATTCTGTCTCTGTCGGACTGGAAAAGAGGAGGGTGAAAAGCCTCCAACTCCACCGACTGATTGATATGGAAAGCCGAAATATTCTTCGGCAAAAACGCAGGGTTGGTCCGGACTGTCACTCATGACCGCCTCTTTGCAAAATATAAACAGGCTTTGGCGACAGATAGTGCCCGCAGCTCACTTACTCGCTTAGCAGAAGTGACTACCAACAAAAAACCTGTCTTAAAAGACAAAAGCTTTAGCTCTGCGGAATGCATGGGCTCAAAAGGTGGTTTCGTCAGTGCATTCAGCACGACATTCAACCGCCAGTGAGGAACTTCCTTCCTTCCTTAGCTCCCTTCAAAAACTGTCCCGCCAGGAAATGTGCTCCTGGGGAGAATGAATCTATCTTCACATGGCAAGCTGAAATAGCTGCCAGGTAGACTTTCAGAGTAGAAGGGCTCTTCCCATCATCCAGCAGTCTTGCAAAAACTGCAAGATCACTGCCATCGGGCATGTCGTGGGATCCTCTCCCTTCGACAGACACAATGTCTGAAAAACGCCCCACTTGTAGCCATCCTGAGAACGAGTGGAGGCAGCCCTAGCATTCTGTAAGGTGTCAATCACCCTATTAGACAAACCCAGACGGCTCAATGGAGCCGCTCGGGGACCAAACCCAGAGCTGTAGGCTCGATGGGTCGTGATGCCACAGACCGCATGGCTGAGCAGGTCGCGGCGACTGGGCAACTGCCAAGGCTGTCCGCACAGGAGCTCAGTGAGGCAAACCAGGCTCTCTTGGGCCAGTGAGGTGCTACTAGTAGGACTGTGGCCCTGTCCTGTCTGATCTTCTCCAGACACAGCGGTAGCAAGGCTATCGGCGGAAACGCATATAGTGGACGCGCTGGCCACTGGTTAGCCAATTCGTCGACCCCTAGACACCCTTCGTCTCTTCTTATGGAGAACCACAGGGTGCAATGTGTCGACTCCTGGGAGGCAAAGAGGTCGATCTCTGCTCTCCCAAACTGTTTCCATATGAGGCTCACAACCTCGGGATGGAGTCAGCCGTCCAGAACCTGCCTCAATGTTCACCACTCTGGGTAAGTGTATCGCTTGGAGGGAGAGGAGGTGGATGTGAGCCCAGACCAGAAGCCTGGTGACCACCCTGTTGAGACTGGGTGATCTTGTACCACCCTGGTGGTTGATGTAAGCCACCACTGTCGTGTTGTCTGTCTGGACAAGCACGTGTCTCTGCCTGATCTCCTCTAGCAAGAACTGAAGGGTGAGAAACACTGCTTGCAGTTCTAGAAGATTTACGTGTTGGCCCCACCATGGAGACCTCCACACCCCGACCGTTCCGTGGTTGGAGGCGTCGGTGGTAACGACTTCTCTTCTCGTGAACGCTCCCAGCCTGACGCCTAGGTGTAGGTGGGTCGGTTGTTTCCACCACGAGAGAATCCGGAGACAATATCTGGACACTGTCACCAAACAGTTGCGGTTCAGCATTGGGTGAGGGACCATCCTGTTGAACCAGGCCTGGAGGGGCCGCATATGCAGGAGGCCCAGGGGAAGAGATTGAGAGGCTGCTGCCATCAGGCGCAGAAGCTTCTGGAATGTCACCACTAGTAAAGCTCTGCCTAACTGGAATAGGTCTACGCAGGCTGATATGCTTGACAGCCTGTTGTCCGACAGCGCTGCTGTCATGGACTGGGAGTCCAGACTCAGACCCAAGTAGAGCTCTACTTGAGCTGGCGTCAGTTGACTTTTCACATGATTCACCTTCAGACCTAGTCACCTGGATAGGTGATTGGTGACAAGCTCTGTGTGTTGCTGCGCCTGACCTGGCAACTCCGCACAAATGAGCCAGTCGTCCAGGTAGTTTAGAACTCTGATACCCTTCAGTCTCAGAGTGGCCAGGATAGCGTCCATGCATTTCGTGAAAACGCGTGGCGCTAGGGATAGGCCGAACGGCAATACACAGAACTCGTAACCCTTCCCTTGAAAGGCGAACCGAAGATACTTCTGGTGCCCTGGTTTTATGGGAATGTGGAAGTAGGCGTCCACTGTCGTGAACCAGTCGCCCCGGCCTGATGAACTGCAACAGCTGTGGCAAGGTCAACATCTTGAACCGTCTGCGGCTCAGATACAGGTTGACCTGTCTGAGATCGAGGAGCGGTCTGAGGCCGCCGTCCCGTTTGGGCACCAGAAAGTATTTGGAGTAGAACCTGGCACTGCGCTCAGCTGAGCGAGGACTAAGCTCCCTGGAAAGCCTGGAATGGCGCTCCCTGGAGCAGCGCTCTCCAGAGCGCCCCCTACTGCTACCAGCTGCCTCCATAGAAGGTAACTGTGGTAATGGAGCTATCACTCGACTGGCGCATAAGCCTGGAACGCAGTGATCGCTTGCTGAAAACAGCGCACTGCGCACAAAAGGCAGGGTCCGCCAGAGCTCGCTCTGCGTGTTCCTGACCTAAGCAGCACACACATCTTTCGTGGCCATTAGCTGCTGGCAGATTGGCGCCAACCGTGAAACATATTAGTGTAGGTACCGAGACGTTGGTATCAACAGACTTAGTAAAAACTAGTCTGGGTACCCAATGTAAAGTATTACCTACAGTTAGCTTGGTACTGAGCGTTTGTTCTAGGTACTGAGGGAGTTGGTACCGACAGACTCAGTATAACTAGTCTGGGTACCAATAAAATATTATTGGTATAAAGTCTAACCAGTTAGCCTGGTACCAAACATCAGTTCTGGGTACTGTTGTTATCAACAGACCTGGTATGAACCAGTCTGGGTACCAAATACAAATACCTACCGTCGGTACTGAAGGGTAGCAAAAAACGCAGTAGCGTCAGTACCGAAGCGTATGCAAATGCGGTAACGCAGGGTACCGAAGCGTATGCAAACGCGGTAGCGTCAGTACCAAAGCATATGCAAATGCGGTGTACCGAAGCGTACGCAAACACGGTACCGTCAGTACCGAGCCTTTGAAAACGCGGTACTGAGACATGGTACTGTCTAAATATAGAATAATAACTCAAAGGCTGCGTCAACTCTGGTACCAAGGTACAAAGAAGAAAAAACGCTAACCTTGTGCTAATGCACAACAGCAGCCAGCAATCCCACAAAAAAGCAGGAGATCTCACGAAGAGATGCACGCCAGCTAGCTGTACAGTCAAGAAGACTGTAACTGTGGAATGAGCAGCACGAATACTACACTCAGTAGATCCACAGTTACAGGATATCCTCAAGCCTGAAGATAACCTCTGTACTACAGCTGTAATACAGTGTCCTGTGAGCCCACAGAACTCGATCCCGTTTTCTGTAAGATAAAGAAAAACAAGGGAAAGGGTATACAGTAATGTAAGGCAGCACTGAATACACAAAAATAATAATACAACAACAAAACTATTTCAACCGGGATAGAACGTTTCTTTTGTTTTTTTTTACTGGAACAGAGCCCTGTCCAGAGGAGAGTTATCTGCCGTAATGGTGAACTCACTGCCAGTTCGGGCTGACTAGATCAAAAACTCAGCAATAAATAATTATTTTAAACAACGGGAGTGACCGTGAGTAAAACAAGGCAATACTACTAAGTAATACTTAGCTCAGATGCTTTCACTCTTAGTGAAAAAGGAAGAGAATTTGCAAATGGCTGCAATGTGCTTTTGTCGGGGCAACTCACATTGCGTCATGCACTCTCGCGAGAGTTTGTTGGCATAATGCTTTTCAGTTCTTGGGTTCTTAAAGGGAATAACCCATTAGTGATGGTTAATATTTCGTACTTGAAAGAGAACTACAAATTGTTCTAAATTAATTACAAATATAAAACAGAAAATAATTGATTGCATAAGTATTCAACCCCTTTGCTATGACACACCTAAATAAGCTCTGGTGCAACCAATTGTCTTTAGAAGTCACATCATTAGTTGAATGGAGTCCACCTGTGTCCAATTAAGGTGTTTCACATGATTTCAGGTTAAATACACCTGTCTCTAGGAGGTCCCACAGTAGGCTAGTACATTTCCTAACAAACACTACATCATGAAGACGAAGGAACATTCAAAGCAAATCCGGAAAAAGGTTCTTCAAAAGCACCAATCAGGGGTAGGATATAAGAACATTTCCAAGACATTGAATATCCCCCGGAGCACAGTAAAATCCATTATTAAGAAATGGAGAGAATATGGCACCACTGTGAATCTGTCTAGAACAGGCTTAAAAACTGAGTATCCGGGCGAGAAGGGCACTAGTCAGGGAGGCCACCAAGAGGCCTATGGCAACGCTAAAGGCTTTACAGTCTTCCACGGCCTTTATGGGAGAGTGGCAAAAAGAAAGCTATTGTTGAAAAAAACTCACATCAAATCTCAGCTAGAGTTTGCCAGAAGATTCTATGGTCTGATGAGACCAAATAGAGCTTTTTGGCCTCAAAGCTAAGCGCTATGTTTGGCGCAAGCCTAACACCGCACATCATCCTGAGAACACCATCCCTACTGTGAAGCATGGTGGTGGCAGCATCATGCTATGGGGGTGCTTCTCTGCGTCAGGGCCTGGAAAGCTCGTGAAGATAGAGGGCAAAATGATGCAGCAAAGGTCCTGGAGGAAAACCTGCTGAAGTCTGCAAGAGACCTGGCACTTGGGAGAAGATTCATCTTCCAGCAGGACAATGACCCCAAACGTACAGCCAAAGCCACAGTGGAGTGGCTTAAAAACAAAAAGGTCAATTTCCTGGAGTGGCCCAGTCAAAGCCCGGACCTCAATCCAATTGAAAATATGTGGAAAGAGTTGAAAATTACTGTTCACCAAATGTCCCCATCCAACTTGACGGAGCTTGAGCAATTTTGCAAAGAAGAATGGGCAAAAATTGCAGTGTCCAGATGTGCAAAGCTGGTAGAGACTTATCCAAATAGACTCATGGCTGTAATTGCTGCCAAAGGTGCCTCTACCAAATATTGACTCAAGGCGGTGAATACTTATGCAATCAATTATTTTCTGTTTTGTATTTGTAATTAATTTAGAACAATTTGTAGATTTTATTTTTCACTTTGACATTATGGACTTTTTTTGTGTTGGTCAGTGGCAAAAACTTATAATTTTAAATCCATTTTGATTCTATGTTGTAACACAATAAAATGTGGAAAAGTCCAAGGGGGGTGAATACTTTTGAGAGCCACTGTATCTGTACCAGCTTTAGTCTTACCAGTTCTCTGCAATTATTTGTTTCTTTCTTATCATTGTTATTATTGTTTCCAATTTTTCTTATTTTTTTATTTCTTTATTGGTTCTATCCTATCTGTATTTCGGTTTTTGTTCATATTTCATTTGTTGACATTATTGTTCACAACAATAAACGGATATATGAATAGGGCCAGTATCTGCTTAGGGAAGACAGTGCAACTGCTTCTCAGTTGTACAGAGTGACTGTTACACCGTACATAGCAGAAAAAATAACAAACCACAATGCATTTGTATAGCATGTCACAACTACAACTGCCACAATCAGACCATTTAAATAAAATATTTAAATAACAGTACACACATAATACAAAAGCAGCAATTTTAAAGTTACATTAAAACCCACTAAGGTAAGAAAGCCATTTTATAAAAGAGCATTTCTAGTCTTGACTTAAATTGTAACGGTCCCAGCTTCCCTGACAAATGAAGGCAGAGCATTCCATAATTTAGGAGCTCTACAAGAAAAAGCCCTACCTCCCGTGTTGCTTTTGTTGACCCTAGGAATAACCAGCAGTCCCGCATCCTGTGATTTCAGAGTGCGGTTTGGAAGATACGGGGTCAGTAACTCCTGCAAATAACTAGTTACCCCATTTTTCACTGAGGAAATTTGGTAATTGTAAACTACAAATCGACAGTGCGAGAAACTGAAGTTCTGATAGAAATTTTGGTCAGACACCAAAATCTTGCTGAACTTGACAAACACACAAAATAATAATATATTTTCTCAAATTACTTTGTTTAATGCTGACAGTAGGAGAACCGTGCAACATTGCGTAAACTGCATTCTTCTACTGTAGGCATTCAAGAAATGCATCCATTAAATTAGCAAAGTACTCCCTCAGGGCTTTCTTTCACAGCAATATGTAAGAATCTAAGACGCTGGATTAAAAACCGGAGCAATACATCTATAGCTGCCATCTAACAATATGCCTTGCAGGATACTGTAAACATCTAGTTCACACACCATATAAACGAGCCGAGTGCACTTGCAAACTGCATTGTGAACGCAAACAGACTCGGTCCTGAAAAAAACCCCAAAAACTTTTGCATGCATATTCTTTCATGATGGAAAGAGAGCCCAAATAAAAAAAGGTGGCTAAGTGAAGCCTTTCAATATATGTTGTATTATTTTTTGTAAATTCGGTTTTCAGCTTTTTGGCACACTGACCCATTTTTCTGCGTTCATGAAACGGAAGCCATGTACACTATACTATATACATTGTACAGTTAAAAAATCTAACAAGCCCAGTCGGGCCTGTGGTGCTTCATAACTACCGGCCAAACTGCGATCTCTACCGGCCCCAGGCCGGCGGGCCATGGTTAATATCGAACCCTGGTCAGAATTGTAGCGGCTATATTCTGAATAAGCTGCAAGCGGGATACCACACGTTTTGGGACACCAGAAAAAAGTGCATTACAGTAATCAATTCTAGATGAAACAAATGCATGCATTAGTGTCTCAGCATCAGATACATAAATAATTGGTCTAAATTTGGCTATATTTCTCAAATGGTAAAAAGATACCATTACTCGAATATAACATTAAGAGTTATAAATGTTTGTAATTGAATTGCAACAACTCTCTCTAGAACCTTATCTAAGAATGGTAGGTTGTTATTGATGTCCAAATTGTGTTTTTTAACATAGGCTTTACCACAGCTACCTTAAGTGCTGAGGGAACTATACTGGGAGGAAAGTGAACCATTTATCATTTTTTAAAATGTGGGTATTAATAACACCAAGAACATCTTTTAATAGTTTTGTAGGAATAGGATCAAGAGTGCATCTAGTAGCTCTCATATGTTCAACGAGATTGACTAATTGATTATCAATTGACCCTGGCCACATGCCACATGTCTTTAAAAAAGGGCCAGTCCTAGGTTCTTCTTTTGTTCTTTACACAGCTGGAGGTGGATCGGTGGAGAACCCGCACGCCTCAGTGTTTGAACCAGGGTGAGGGAACCAAAACCAGGCAACCAATGCATGGTCACCGTGTGTACACTGGGATCATCAGAACTAGGATCACCATGCGTGTTAAGCGGGATCCGAGTGCTTAGACATAGGGATTAGTCAGAGAGGGTCAGAGTCCTCCTTTCAGGGGAGTAGTGCTCAACCACCATTTGGTCAACTTTTATTTTGTAGTAGTTTTGAACAGTGTTTTGTTTTGCATTTTTAAATGTTTTTTTTATGTACACTTGTGTGTATATCTTCCTGCATTACTGGTACTCTAGTGGCGGTCACCCACCTACTGCACCTGCCTGTTTGTCTTAATAAAACCAGGACACCTGAGCGGCGTTTCAATGTTTCAAAATGCAATTTGAGATATCTTGAATTACTTAGAGATATCTGTAAATCATTTGCAGATATCTTCAAATGAATATGAAATATCTGTAAATAAACCCTTTTGAAGATATCTTAATTTCATTTTGAGATATCTAAAAAGGCTACATCTCAAATTGACTTACAGATATCTTTAAATAAATGTGAGACATCTCCAAATGATCCGGAAGTAATTTCAAGATCTCTAAATTACTTTCTGAGAAAATGCTCTGTTTTGGATGGACTTCCTGTCCATTTAGAGATCTCTCCAAATGAACAGGAAGTTATTTAGAGATTATTATTATTATTATTATTATTATTATTATTATTATTATTATTATTTATTTCTTAGCAGATGCCCTTATCCCTTATTCTGAAAATTATTTAATGATATCTGAACATGCAT
>NW_026708224.1:0-35000 GCF_902713425.1 Acipenser ruthenus
AAACAGCTGTAATTGATAAAATATCGAATTAAATACGTCATATTTACGCTTTCAGCACTGCCCGGGCGGAATCTCGAGTTCCCGCCTTATCTTAGCCCTGTATGTTATTTTAAGGTTTCTGTATTGCGTTTGAAGTGATAATGAAAAGCAAGCCAAAGATGTTATCAGCTGTGATGTGCAAGTGAGTGAAAACGTGTTGACGTTGAGGCCAAAGACTCCGCAGCTATAATTAGGGTTGTAATTATTTTTCACTGATGTTTAGAGTTCTTAAAAGCACTGACTGAAACACCCAAACAAACTTCATAAATTCAATGGCAAACGTTTCCACTAGAAGTCTTTCTCAGTGTCTTCAGTGTAAATTCAATGACAAACGTTTCCACTAGAAGTCTTTCTCAGTGCCTTCAGTGTAAATTCAATGGCAAACGTTTCCACTAGAAGTCTTTCTCAGTGTCTTCAGTGTAAATTCAATGGCAAACGTTTCCACTAGAAGTCTTTCTCAGCGTCTTTAGTGTAAATTCAATGGCAAACGTTTCCACTAGAAGTCTTTCTCAGTGTCTTCAGTGTAAATTCAATGGCAAACGTTTCCACTAGAAGTCTTTCTCAGCGTCTTCAGTGTAAATTCAATGGCAAACGTTTCCATTAGAAGTCTTTCTCAGTGTCTTCAGTGTAAATTCAATGGCAAACGTTTCCATTAGAAGTCTTTCTCAGTGTCTTCAATAGAAACAATAAAATAAACTATATATAATGACGAAGAAAAATGTTTGACAGTAATTTTGTCAATTTATATATATATATATAATGTGTGTGTACAAAACGTCCGGGTCAAAGTACCGTTAATATTACCATAGCAACGGAAGCTGCTTCAAATTTTCGAGGAACATATTCAGTAAACTGACCCGTATTATATAAAGATAAATTAGCTTACGGTTCAGCACTTTACACAAATACATTCAAAAATATCAAAGAGAGATGTATATTAAAACACACGGCATGTTATACTGGCCGCCCTAAACCGGTGCGTTCACTTCACAAACACAAACAGCAGCGCAAGTTACCAATAATCATTTCCTAGGTTTTGAAACCACTAACCGTGATTCGGTCTGTATCCCGAACCGACGCTTATTCTTATTGGTATTATTAATAATAACACTACTAATAATATTAACAGTGTGCGCGCTTTTGTTTTGAATATGTATTTCCCCGTGTTGTTTATTAATATTTGAATTTCAATGTTATATAGACACGGGCCTTAAAGCATCGACATTAGAAAATTGCCCAACCAAGTTTGGATACATCCACAATTGTAACAAACAATAAAAACACAGACAGACAGCGGGACCGTTATACATTTTTATTAACCGAACATTTCCTAAACCGACAAGGGTAGCGCATGTGTGCGTTTCTATTCATACCAGTGGGAAGATCGCAGCCACGTAGCAGCATTCACTGCATTAGTGACACTCCCAAGAGGGAAACGCCGCCATCTGCTGGGCAAGATCTAAAATTACACTTAAAGACTGTAACAGATTTTACCACGTTCTGCCAAAAGTTCAAACACCATAACGTGGAAAATCAGAAAAAAAACAAAAAAACATTGGCCCTTTAACTGAACACACAAATAATATTGCTGACAGTATCGAGTCTATGATTACACGAGTCACAAAACCTAAAACAACTGTTCATAATAATAATAAAAATAAAAAAGTCAAGTTTTCTCTGTTAATAACCATTAAATACATGTTTTGCAGAGTATACCAGCCTGGTTAGTGATGTGCGGAATATAAAACCAGACAGCCGATGGAATATCGCAACACACACAAGCGTCACACGTTACTGTGTGTGTGTGTGTGTGTGTGTGCTGGGGCTGTGTATAGATTAATCTCTCCCCTCTCCTCTCTAGCTGTCATTCTGCTCCAGGGGGCAGTGCTCTGTGTGTGTGTGTGTGTGTGTGTGTGTGCTGGGGCTGTGTATAGATTAATCTCTCCCCTCTCCTCTCTAGCTGTCATTCTGCTCCAGGGGGCAGTGCTCTGTGTGTGTGTGTGTGTGTGTGTGTGTGTGCTGGGGCTGTGTATAGATTAATCTCTCCCCTCTCCTCTCTAGCTGTCATTCTGCTCCAGGGGGCAGTGCTCTGTGTGTGTGTGTGTGTGTGTGTGTGTGCTGGGGCTGTGTATAGATTAATCTCTCCCCTCTCCTCTCTAGCTGTCATTCTGCTCCAGGGGGCAGTGCTCTGTGTGTGTGTGTGTGTGTGTGTGTGTGCTGGGGCTGTGTATAGATTAATCTCTCCCCTCTCCTCTCTAGCTGTCATTCTGCTCCAGGGGGCAGTGCTCTGTGTGTGTGTGTGTGTGTGTGTGTGTGCTGGGGCTGTGTATAGATTAATCTCTCCCCTCTCCTCTCTAGCTGTCATTCTGCTCCAGGGGGGCAGTGCTCTGTGTGTGTGTGTGTGTGTGTGTGTGTGTGCTGGGGCTGTGTATAGATTAATCTCTCCCCTCTCCTCTCTAGCTGTCATTCTGCTCCAGGGGGCAGTGCTCTGTGTGTGTGTGTGTGTGTGTGTGTGTGTGTGTGCTGGGGCTGTGTATAGATTAATCTCTCCCCTCTCCTCTCTAGCTGTCATTCTGCTCCAGGGGGCAGTGCTCTGTGTGTGTGTGTGTGTGTGTGTGTGTGTGCTGGGGCTGTGTATAGATTAATCTCTCCCCTCTCCTCTCTAGCTGTCATTCTGCTCCAGGGGGCAGTGCTCTGTGTGTGTGTGTGTGTGTGTGTGTGTGTGTGTGTGGGGCTGTGTATAGATTAATCTCTCCCCTCTCCTCTCTAGCTGTCATTCTGCTCCAGGGGGCAGTGCTCTGTGTGTGTGTGTGTGTGTGCTGGGGCTGTGTATAGATTAATCTCTCCCCTCTCCTCTCTAGCTGTCATTCTGCTCCAGGGGGGCAGTGCTCTGTGTGTGTGTGTGTGTGTGTGTGTGTGTGTGCTGGGGCTGTGTATAGATTAATCTCTCCCCTCTCCTCTCTAGCTGTCATTCTGCTCCAGGGGGCAGTGCTCTGTGTGTGTGTGTGTGTGTGTGTGTGTGCTGGGGCTGTGTATAGATTAATCTCTCCCCTCTCCTCTCTAGCTGTCATTCTGCTCCAGGGGGCAGTGCTCTGTGTGTGTGTGTGTGTGTGTGTGTGTGCTGGGGCTGTGTATAGATTAATCTCTCCCCTCTCCTCTCTAGCTGTCATTCTGCTCCAGGGGGGCAGTGCTCTGTGTGTGTGTGTGTGTGTGTGTGTGTGCTGGGGCTGTGTATAGATTAATCTCTCCCCTCTCCTCTCTAGCTGTCATTCTGCTCCAGGGGGCAGTGCTCTGTGTGTGTGTGTGTGTGTGTGTGTGTGTGTGCTGGGGCTGTGTATAGATTAATCTCTCCCCTCTCCTCTCTAGCTGTCATTCTGCTCCAGGGGGCAGTGCTCTGTGTGTGTGTGTGTGTGTGTGTGTGTGTGCTGGGGCTGTGTATAGATTAATCTCTCCCCTCTCCTCTCTAGCTGTCATTCTGCTCCAGGGGGCAGTGCTCTGTGTGTGTGTGTGTGTGTGTGTGTGTGCTGGGGCTGTGTATAGATTAATCTCTCCCCTCTCCTCTCTAGCTGTCATTCTGCTCCAGGGGGCAGTGCTCTGTGTGTGTGTGTGTGTGTGTGTGTGTGCTGGGGCTGTGTATAGATTAATCTCTCCCCTCTCCTCTCTAGCTGTCATTCTGCTCCAGGGGGCAGTGCTCTGTGTGTGTGTGTGTGTGTGTGTGTGTGTGCTGGGGCTGTGTATAGATGTCTCTCCCCCCTCTCCTCTCTACTTGTCGTACTGCTCCAGGGGGGTACTGCTCTCTATGCTGTGTGTGTGTGTCAGTGTGTGTGTGTGTGTGTGTCAGTGTGTGTGTGTCAGTGTGTGTGTGTGTGTGTGTGTGTGTTGTGTCTCTCCTCTCATGCTTGTCGTACTGCTCCAGGGGGTACTGCTCTCTATGCTGTGTGTGTCAGTGTGTGTGTGTCAGTGTGTGTCAGTGTGTGTGTGTGTGTGTGTCAGTGTGTGTCAGTGTGTGTGTGTGTGTCAGTGTGTGTGTGTGTGTCAGTGTGTGTCAGTGTGTGTGTGTGTGTCAGTGTGTGTGTGTGTCAGTGTGTGTGTGTGTCAGTGTGTGTGTGTCAGTGTGGTGTGGTGTGTGTGTGTCAGTGTGTGTGTGTCAGTGTGTGTGTGTGTCAGTGTGTGTGTGTGTCAGTGTGTGTGTGTGTCAGTGTGTGTGTGTGTCAGTGTGTGTCAGTGTGTGTGTGTCAGTGTGTGTGTGTGTGTGTGTGTGTGGTGTCTCTCCTCTCTACTTGTCGTACTGCTCCAGGGGGTACTGCTCCCTGTGCTGCTTCACGTGTCTCCACATGTCCTCGCGCTGCCTGTGCAGGTTGGGGGGCATCTCGTGGTACACGTCTGTGAACATGAGGTCTGGGCTGGGCTTCAGCCTGCGCTCTGCCTGCTCGAACGCCTCCATCACCCTCTTCCGACTCTGCTTCCTCCAGGCCTTCTCCTGCTCCTCGTCCCACCAGCCCCGCGACACCATGTGCTGTCGCAGGCGCGAGATCGGGTGTCCTGCTTGTCCCAGTAATTCACCTCGTCCACCGAGCGGTACGCAGAGCTGTCATCACTGGTGCTGTGGTGCCCGATCCTGAGAGACAGAGAGAGAGGGGGTGAGAGAGAGAAGGGGTGAGAGAGAGAAAGGGTGAGAGAGAGAGAGAGAGAGAGAGACAGAGAGAGGGGGTGAGAGAGAGAGGGGGTGTGAGAGAGAGAGAGAGAGAGAGAGGGAGGGGGTGTGTGAGAGAGGGGGGTGTGAGAGAGAGAGAGAGAGGGGTGTGAGAGAGAGAGAGGGGGGTGTGAGAGAGGGGGGGTGAGAGAGAGAAGGGGTGAGAGGAGAGAGAGAGAGAGAGAGAGAGAGGGGGTGAGAGAGAGAGAGAGGGGGGTGTGAGAGAGGGGGTGTGTGTGAGAGAGAGAGAGAGAGAGAGAGAGAGGGGGGTGAGAGAGAGACAGAGAGAGGGGGTGAGAGAGAGAGAGAGGGGGTGTGAGAGGAGAGAGAGAGAGACAGAGAGAGACAGAGAGGGGGGGTGTGAGAGATGGGGTGAGAGAGAGGGGGTGAGAGAGAGAGGGAGAGAGAGAGAGAGACAGAGAGGGGGGTGTGAGAGAGAGGGGGTGTGTGAGAGAGAGAGAGAGAGAGAGAGAGAGGGGGTGTGTGAGAGAGAGAGGGGGAGGTGTGAGAGAGAGAGAGAGAGGGGGGTGTGTGAGAGAGAGAGAGGGTGTGTGAGAGAGAGGGGGGGTGTGAGAGAGAGGGGGTGAGAGAGAGGGGGTGAGAGAGAGAGAGGGAGAGGGGGTGAGAGAGAGAGAGAGGGGGTGTGAGAGAGCGGGTGTGTGAGAGAGAGAGAGAGAGAGATGAGAGAGGGGGGTGAGAGAGAGACAGAGAGAGGGGGTGAGAGAGAGACAGAGAGAGGGGGTGAGAGAGAGAGAGAGAGAGAGAGAGAGACAGAGAGGGGGGTGTGAGAGAGGGGGTGTGTGAGAGAGAGAGAGAGAGAGAGGGGGTGTGTGAGAGAGAGAGGGGAGGTGTGAGAGAGAGAGAGAGAGAGAGAGGGAGACAGAGAGGGGGGTGTGAGAGAGGGGGGGTGTGAGAGAGAGAGAGAGAGAGAGAGAGAGAGAGGGGGGTGTGTGAGAGAGAGAGGGGAGGTGTGAGAGAGAGAGAGAGAGAGGGGGGTGTGTGAGAGAGAGAGGGTGTGTGAGAGAGAGGGGGGGTGTGAGAGAGAGGGGGTGAGAGAGAGGGGGTGAGAGAGAGAGAGGGAGAGACGGGGTGAGAGCATTGATAATAACAGTAACAGCGTGCTGCGGTGTCCGATCCTGAGAGACGCACGGAGCAGGGGAGCTCTGATAATATCAGCACCTGTAGGTCATGGCCTCGATGAGGAAGGGCTGGTTCTCGGCCGTGGCTCGGCGACGCGCCTCCTTCGTGGCGTTGTACACAGCAAACACATCGTTCCCGTCCACACGGATCGACATCATACCATAACCAGGACCACGGGCAGCTAGGGAGGAGAGAGGGGAGAGGAGAGGAGAGAGGAGAGAGGGGAGAGGGGAGGGGAGAGGAGAGAGGAGAGAGGAGAGAGGAGAGGAGAGAGAGAGAGAGAGAGGAGAGGGAGGGAGAGGAGAGGAGAGAGAGAGAGAGAGAGGAGAGGGAGGAGAGAGGGGAGAGGAGAGAGGAGAGAGGAGAGAGGAGAGGAGAGAGGAGGAGAGGGGAGAGGGGAGAGGGAGGAGAGAGGGGAGAGGAGAGAGGAGAGAGGAGAGAGGAGAGGAGAGAGGAGGAGAGGGGAGAGGGGAGAGGAGAGGAGAGAGGAGAGAGGAGAGAGGAGAGGAGAGAGAGAGAGAGAGAGGAGAGGGAGGAGAGAGGGGAGAGGAGAGAGGAGAGAGGAGAGAGGAGAGAGGAGAGGAGAGAGGAGGAGAGGGGAGAGGGGAGAGGGGAGAGGGGAGAGGAGAGGAGAGAGGAGAGAGGAGAGAGGAGAGGAGAGAGAGAGAGAGAGAGGAGAGGGAGGAGAGAGGGGAGAGGAGAGAGGAGAGAGGAGAGAGGAGAGGAGAGAGGAGGAGAGGGGAGAGGGGAGAGGGGAGAGGGGAGAGGAGAGGAGAGAGGAGAGAGGAGGAGAGAGGGGAGAGGGGAGAGGGGAGAGGAGAGAGGGGAGAGGAGAGGAGAGAGGAGAGAGGAGGAGAGAGGGGAGAGGGGAGAGGAGAGAGGGGAGAGGAGAGGAGAGAGGAGAGAGGAGGGGAGAGAGGAGAGAGGAGGGGAGAGGGGAGAGGAGAGAGGGGAGGGAGGAGAGGAGAGAGGAGAGGAGAGAGGAGGAGAGGGGAGAGGGGAGAGGGGAGAGGGGAGAGGAGAGGAGAGAGGAGAGAGGAGGAGAGAGGGGAGAGGGGAGAGGGGAGAGGGGAGAGGGGAGAGGAGAGAGGGGAGAGGAGAGGAGAGAGGAGAGAGGAGGAGAGAGGGGAGAGGGGAGAGGAGAGAGGGGAGAGGAGAGGAGAGAGGAGAGAGGAGGGGAGAGAGGAGAGAGGAGGGGAGAGGGGAGAGGAGAGAGGGGAGAGGAGAGGAGAGAGGGAGGAGAGAGGAGAGAGGAGAGAGGGGAGAGAGGAGAGGGGAGAGGGGAGAGGGGAGGAGAGAGGAGAGAGGAGAGGAGAGGAGAGAGGAGAGAGGGGGTGAATGCTATGGTATAGTGTGTAGGGGTCTCACTGATGCCGTCCTCCCTGTACTGCTCGTTGGTGGGGGTGGAGATGGTGCAGTGTGTGTAGGGGGTAGGGGTAGGGTGTAGGGGTGTAGGGTGTAGGGGTCTCACCGATGCCGTCCCCTCTGTACTGCTCGTTGGTGGGGGTGGAGATGGTGCAGTGTGTGTAGGGGTAGGGGTAGTGTGTAGGGTGTAGGGGGTAGGGGTCTCACCGATGCCGTCCCCTCTGTACTGCTCGTTGGTGGGGGTGGAGATGATGCAGTGTGTGTAGGGGGTAGGGGTAGTGTGTAGGGTGTAGGGGTCTCACCGATGCCGTCCCCTCTGTACTGCTCGTTGGTGGGGGTGGAGATGGTGCAGTGTGTGTAGGGGGTAGTGTGTAGGGGGTAGGGGTCTCACCGATGCCGTCCCCTCTGTACTGCTCGTTGGTGGGGGTGGAGATGGTGCAGTGTGTGTAGGGGGTAGTGTGTAGTGTGTAGGGGGTAGGGGTCTCACCGATGCCGTCCCCTCTGTACTGCTCGTTGGTGGGGGTGGAGATGGCATAGCCGTTGTTCCTGCAGAAGAAGATGACGGGGCACTCCAGCGTGGCAGCGAAGTTGAACCCGGCGTGGGCATCGCCCTCGCTCGCCGCCCCCTCCCCGAAATAACAGATCACTGCGTGGTCCGCATTCTCACGCTTCAGCGCGTAGGCCGCGCCCGCCGCTGAGGGGGGGGGAGGGAAGGGGGTGGGGAGGGAGAATCGATTATCGCGTGATTTCTTTTTTCAGTACTCCACCCTGAACCCCACTCGTCTATTGTAATAATTTCCACAGTGTCCTGTGACCCCCATGTGACCCCGCGGCTCACCCTGGGGGATCTGTGTTGCCAGGGGAGACGAGATCGTGACGAAGTTGTGCTCCTTGCTCCCATAATGCACAGGCATCTGCCTCCCCTTCCCCAGGTCGTCTGCGTTAGCGTAGCACTGCGCCATGAAGAGATCCAGAGGGAACCCGCGGTACAGCAGCACTCCTGCAGGGGGCAGCACAGAGCACAGTCACACAATGACATCATCATCATTATCATTATTATTACAATCCAGACTGTAGCACTGCGCCATGAAGAGATCCAGAGGGAACCCGCAGTACAGCAGCACTCCTGCAGGGGGCAGCACAGAGCACAGTCACACAATGACATCATCATCATTATCATTATTATTACAATCCAGACTGTAGCACTGCGCCATGAAGAGACCCAGAGGGAACCCGCGGTACAGCAGCACTCCTGCAGGAGGCAGCACAGAGCACAGTCACACAATGACACACACACTCACACTGAGACACACTCGCACTGAGAGTCACACAGACACACTGAGACACATACACTCACACTGAGACGCACACGCAGACACACAGACACACACACACACTGAGACACACAGACACACTCACACAGACACACACTGAGAAACACACACACAGACACACACACACACACACTCTGTGACGCTCTGTAGTCCTTGACATTCACATTAGCATGAGCTTTACAGTCAACAGAGCAGACTGTAAACTGCACTGTATTTAAATATGGAGCTTGCATCGGACAGAGGCGTCCGCCAAATAAATAAATAAATAAATAAATACAACTGAAAATTAAATAAGATCTGATTGGCTCCTGGAAGGATTGGCAGCTCCTGCAGCCCCTGCAGCCCACCCCCCTGCCTGCGGGGGGGGCGCCGGTTCCTCACCTGCCTCCCTGTACTGTCCGAACACCAGGTCCGTGGGCTTCAGAGCGGCTGCGCTGCCGATGTGGGTGCCCTCCTCCCCGTAATTCGTCATGTAGAACGAGATGCGACCCTGCAGTGGGACGGGACACCAATCAGAAACTCACTGTGACCAGAGCGCCCGACACACACAGAATCAACGTGACTGTACAGCACAGCATTTCCAATTGGAACTGATCGCAATGGAACTGGAACTGGAAGAGTTTAACAATGGAATGGGAATCGAAGGGAAGGAATGGACACGGAACCTCTGCAAGCATTCCGAGTGAGAGCTGAGATTCTACATTCTAGATTTCTTTAGTGGTTATCGCTCTTCACAGCTGCTCGGTACCTGTCTCTGGGACTCGTAGAGAATGCGGTCCATGGTGTTCAGCAGGGTCATCTTCTTATAGAAATTCAGGACCTCTTCTTTTGGGAGCTGAGAGGAAACACAAGGAAGACGTGTAGTCAGTGATGCCCGGGTCAGACGCCTCGCGCCTCGCAGGAGAATCCGCTGACAGGATAGGTGTGGCTGCGCACTCACGAAGATTAAACAGGGAGCAAATTGTTTCAGTGCCGAGCAAGGTGTAGGGGGCAGGGGGCAGGGAGCAGGGGGTAGGAGGTATGGTGTAGGATGCAGGGTGTATGGGGTATGGTGTAGGGTGTATGGGGTAGGGTGCAGGATGTGTGGGCTAGGGTGCAGGATGTATGGTGTAGGGTGTATGGGGTATGGTGTAGGGGTATGGGGTATGGTGTAGGGTGCAGGGTGTATGAGGTAGGGGGTATGGTGTATGGTGTAGGGGGTATGGTGTTGGGTGCAGGGGGTAGGGTGCAGGGGGTAGGGGGTAGGGTGCATGGTGCAGGGTATTACCTTGGGGTCCTCTGCAGGGTTGATGATCTGTCCCTGCCGGTCCATCACTCTGTACACGGGGATCCCTGAGATAACGTTGGGCTGGATGAACTCCAGACTGTCCACAAACTCGGCCGACGCGCCCGGGAACTGCGGCTTCTCATCCGCGGAGTCGAAGGGCTGCTGCAGGAGAGCGGCCTGGAGACAGAGCGGGAGAGGGGGAGGCAGAGAGGGAGAGGGGGAGGGGGAGGGGGAGACAGAGGGGGAGGGGGAGGGAGAGTGGGAGACAGAGGGGGAGGGGGAGGGGGAGAGGGGGAGGGGGAGAGGGGGAGGGGGAGGGGGAGAGGGAGGGAGGGGGAGACAAAGAGGGAGGGAGGCAGAGCAGGAGATAGAGGGGGTGAGGGGGAGGCAGATAGGAAGAGGGAGAGAGAGAGAGGGAGAGGGAGAGGGAGAGGGAGAGAGGGAAAGGGAGAGGGAGAGAGGGGGGAGGCAGAGAGGGCGAGGGGGAGAGACAGAGGGAGAGGACAGGTTTCACTACCAGCTTGATCAGCCCCAGTGTGTCTGGCTAACAAGCTCAGGTGTGTCTTATTATTAAACTCCTAGTGAAACCATGACTGGATCACACTGCTGTGCAATGGGAGTCTTACTCCCACCCCTGGAATCAGATCAGGTGTCTGTGCAGCACCTTTATCACAAAGAAACCTGACAATCCGGTCCGCTTACATTCCACAAAGGTTACAGAGACACTCCTGAGACACAAGCTACTGCAGACCATTTACCACCGTTTAGTGAATGAGACCCTACGAGTTTAACAATAAGACACACCTGAGCTTGTTGCCTAGACACACTGGGGCTGATCAAGCTGGTAGTAAAACCTGGACTGGGTGACTCTGCTGTGCAACAGGAGTCTTATTCCCCTCCCTGCAGCCCTTTAAACTTGACTGCATGTCCCACGGACACAGTGCTTGTATCCTGGAGCCAAACAGACCAATTCATGCTTCTGGGACTCGCTTACAGCGGCTGGAGGTTATAAATGGCCTCTTCAACTGAGCTCTGTTGACTGTTGGGGGGGGTTTGTTCTCATAATAAACTGTCCCACACACGCTTTACTACCGCACAGACCCCCAAACCCATGACGCCCTGGCGGTTCAGCGTCATGTTAGAGCACTACCTTGTTCAACACACAAACACGGGACACAAAGTTACCGCTAAACTAGGGTGTATTACAAAGACGGCTTGTTAAATCCTTATTTAATATTTAAGTTACAATCCTTTCACCTCGTGTGTGCGTGTGTATATAAAATAGAGGAGCTTCAGTGAGTTACAGGGATATAATTCCATCGAGGGTTTCTGTGACGTCATAAACTACGAGAGCGAAGGCGGAGTTTCTAAACGGTCACAGAACCCCGAGATGGAATTGTTTCCCTGTGACTCACTGAAGAGGCCCGTCTTATTTTTTACTAGCTGAAGTACCCGGCATTGCCCGGGGAAATTCAATATTTCAATATTTCATGACAAATTGGAGAACGATGGCCTGATGGTTTCCTGTGAGTTACCGATCTTGGGAGTCGCACAATGCGCTCCCGACCCCTTTTTTTTTTTTTTTTGCCATTTTTACATTTTTAATTTATTTATTTATTTATTTTTGTGTGTTTCTTTAATTTGAGATAGATGGCTACTGTAGTGATCTAGCAATGGGGTTACTAAATAAAGTACCCCTGGTGGGGGGTCAAAATTTTGGATCCAAACATTGCCCTGGACCTTCCCCTGGATGAAAGAGGAGGCCGTGCAGAGTTTGGCTGTACTGGCTGCTGCGGGGTCTGAATGCATGAAGGAACAGACAGACATTCTTTATATATTAAGATAATAATAGATGGATACCCTTGTTATATTAATATTAAACGATTACAGTTTTTTTAAACGTCGTGTTTCAGTGCTGTCCAGACGTTCTGTGTCGTTATCAGTTAGTGCTTCAGTTTTATTTGGATGATTGCCTTTATCTTGTTTTAATTTTCAGTTCCTCTCTGGTTTCTCTGAGATAAGAATGTACCAGCTTTACATCATTTTTTTAACCTATTCTCATTTTGTTGGAACATTTCTGTGCTGTGGGTGTTGTTGAGTGATTGAAAACGAGACATGATGTGTTTGAATTGAAAGCGATGGTCTCGAGCAGTCGAATGGGTCAAAGTTCAAGTATATTTTCCTCTAGAGGAATTACCACTTTTTGACGTCACTACTGTGGTATTACGCACTATTTTCGAACGGCTCAGGATGCAAATGTAACCTTCATCCACGTATCAGTTTGACCTAACCACACCCCGCCCCCAGAGCAAGCCAATCAGCACTCAGGGATATTAGCAACACTACCACCACTAATAATGATCATGATGATAATTCAAACTCGGCGAAGTTACTAGATGTAAAAAAAAAAAAAAAAAAAACACAAGGTCTGTAGATCTAAGAACTAAATGACGCGAAAGCACTTTGATTGCCCGCTTGTAAAAATACTTTCGTTGGTCTTAATTTAACACATGAAGGTGCCGTCAATGTCAGAGCAGCTAAACAAACCGTAAACGTCGTGCAAAAAAAAACTTATCAAGCACCAAACATTCAACATCATGACTGACACAGAAAGACCTTCAACTGCGTGCAATACTTTATACTTACTATTAGCACTAAATTAAACATATATACAGAATACAGCGTCTTATGCTTACGTTACAAGTATTATGACTCAGTAAAGCTTCACTCACGTTGACTCTGAAAGTCCTGCATGGGCTCTGGCGAGGTTTCAAATACAAGCTCTTGTTTTGACAAATTTTACTTAAATTAATCCTGCAGAATTTCTTGAGAAACACCACGGCCGCCATGTTGGATCCGAGTCTGTCCGAAACTCCTGCCTGACACACCTGCGCGATCTCGGGATCGGATCATTTATTACCTCACCCACATTTTGTCATTCCGGGACGGTGAAACCTCTCCGCGAAATGATGCATCGTTTAAAAACGCCGGCTGCTGTAAACGTCCATTTTAATCAACGGTTTTTGTCGGTGTTGTTATGGTTTCGGGCACACGGCAGACCAGCTATTTTTTTTGTCTTCACTCTCATGGCGGGGTCTTGTACACGATGAGAACGTCATTAACACGATATCTGGGTTTTGACGTTTTCAAATTAATAATAATAATAATAATAATAATAATAATAATAATAATAATATAAGATATAAAATTAATTATCGAACATATGCCTCCGTGATTTAGCGAAACGGGCTGATATTATGCAATTTGCGCTGTTTAAATAAAGCTGTTTATGATTTACACATTGTTGTATTGATAATTTTCAAATAAATAAATATTTGAATTGCTAAAAAGTTGCCTAAAACCGTAAGGGGAACTTTTGTTGTCGCACGAACCGGTTTGACGGCGCACCGGAAGTAGGACGCTTCTTTCCTGTCGGTGCCCCCTGTGCAAGTGCTCTATCCCCGCAGCGCATCACGTGGCCGTGCGGAGGACTGGTTCGGAGAGATGATGCAGGTAACGCAGAGCGGTTCGTTCCAGCACGCAGCGGTTCTGCGGGAGTTCGGCTGCGAGCACAGCCTTCTTTCCCGGCCCGACGGTTCGGCCTCGTTTGTTCAGGGTAAGGAAAGGGAAGCAAAACTCGCTGCGATGAATGAACTGCATGAATTCCTCCATGCACTGATAATGTAACTCTGCCTGCATGAACGAGCAGGGGGGTGCGTTACAAGGTGTTCCTCCAGGTGCGCATTGCTGTTTATTTACACCCTGGTATTTATATACACGAGGCACTTCGGAACCTGGAGTGAACACTGTGTCCTGACGCAATCATGACGTCATCCACAGAACTCTAACAAGTAAAGTTTTTGCTCAAAAGAGCCGACTTCCCAACGTTCCGGTGTGTTTAACGCATCTTTGTCAAGGGAAAGTGTGTTTGAAAACAGAAAGTGGAGGTACTTTTAGGCTTTTGATGCCATGGCAACCACACTGACTTATTTCAATATATTCCTATGCTGGTGATGTCATTTAACACGTAGTTAATGATGCAATGATCTCGATTCGACGCACTGTATTACAGTAGTACTGTGGTAGTCCTATAGCTGTAGCCCTAGGAGGATGAATAGCACTAGTATTAATAGTAGCAGTAGGGTTATCATTAGTGGGATTATTATTATTGTTATTAGAAGTATTATCATTAGTGGTATTAGGGTTAATAGTATTATTATCATTAGTGGTATTAGGGTTATTAGTATAATTATTATTAGTGGTATTAGGGTTATTAGTATAATTATCATTAGTGGTATTAGGGTTATTGGTATTATTATTAGTGGTGGTATTAGGGTTATTAGTATTATTATTATTAGTGGTATTAGGGTTATTGGTATTATTATTAGTGGTGGTATTAGGGTTATTAGTATTATTATTATGGTTATTAGTATAATTATTATTAGTGGTATTAGGGTTATTAGTAGTATTTGTATTATTAGAAGTTATAGTAGTATTCAAGGTATTATTGAAATGTATTTTTGTTTACGACTGTAAGTCGCCCTGGATAAGGGCATCTGCTAAGAAATAAATAATAATAATAATAATAATAATAATAATAATAATAATAATAATAATATTATTAATGCTGTTTTTTCTTTGCAGGTGACACCACAGTGCTGGCTGGGGTGTACGGTCCCGCGGAGGTCATGGTCAGCAAGGAGAGTTTTGACCGCGCGACCCTGGAGGTCACTCTCAAACCCAAAGTGGGAATGCCAGGTAACTCCGAGCCGAAACGAGGGCTTGTGTGTTTGTTCCTGGCATTGGTTATTGCCGGGTTATTGAGAAGAAACCTGTTAACGTGAATTAGTTGTTTACGTCACTTTTTAATAGAAATATATTTGAAATTACTGCAGCATAATTGTAACTGTAATTGCAATTGAAAAAACACAGCAGTTTCGGCACACGATTCTGCTGTGATTGTAATAATGGTAGTAGCTGACCGCAGGTCTGGCTGGAAAGCTGTCAGAGGGCTGTTGTTATACTCTGAGTTACGAGTCAGTATTTTTCCTGCAGGAGTGGCAGAGCGCAGTAAGGAGCAGTGCATCAGACAGACCTGCGAGGCTGCCCTGCTCACCAGACTGCACCCTCGAACCTCCATCACACTGTCCCTGCAGACTGTGCACGACGACGGGGCTGTATCCTTCAGAGAGGGGAGTACTCAATCATAATAGAGTTCACTGAGGGGAGCTCTGAACCCCAAGACTGGGTGCAGCAGCAGCAGCAGGGCTAGTGTGAGTTTCTAACCCTGCTCAAACTCCTGGCTCCTTTTCATTTCAATATTAATAATAATAGACTTCATTGAGGGGAGCTCTGAACCCCAGGACTGGGTGCAGCAGCAGCAGCAGGGCTAGTGTGAGTTTCTAACCCTGCTCAAACTCCTGGCTCCTGATCATTTCAATATTAATAATAATAGACTTGATTGAGGGGAGTTCTGAACCCCAGGACTGGGTGCAGCAGCAGCAGGGCTAGTGTGAGTTTCTAACCCTGCTCAAACTCCTGGCTCCTGATCATTTCAATATTAATAATAATAGACTTGATTGAGGGGAGCTCTGAACCCCAGGACTGGGTGCAGCAGCAGCAGGGCTAGTGTGAGTTTCAAGGGCTGTATTTTTAGTATAGGGGTGTAGGGTTTAGGTTAGGGGGGGTTCCTTTGCTGTCTTTGAGGTGTTGTGTTCCTCAGCGAGGACCCCAGCTCCTGGCGTGCTGTCTGAACGCTGCCTGCATGGCCCTGATGGACGCAGGGCTGCCCATGCACTGCCTGTTCTGTGGAGTGTGCTGCGCCATCGACCAGCAGGGGACCATCAAACTGGACCCCACAGCCAGGGAGGAGAAGGTAGTGTGTGTGTGTGTGACTTCCAGTCGAAATGTTTCTTACTGGATCTATTTAATTCCTGTTAGTATTTTAATCTGTTTGACAGTAAGCAGCTTTAAATTTGGTTTTCAAGTTTTGGAATAATAATCTGTGATGTCACTTGACAGGAGAGCCGTGCGGTCATGACCTTTGCCCTCGACAGCACTGACTGCAGAGTGATGATGTCATCAACCAAGGGTTCCTACACAGCCGCGGAGGTGAGCTGTTGTAAAAAACCACACACACACTGAAACACACGCACTGAGACACACACAAACATGCCCACACACACACACACACACTGAAACACACACAATGAGACACACACAAACATGCCCACACACACTGAAACACACACACTGAGACGCGCACTGAAGCACACACACACACACTGAGACGCACACTGAAGCACACACATACGCACACACACACTGAGACACACACAAACATGACCACACACACACACACACACACACACGCTGAAACGCACACACACACAGCACAGTGTTCATCTGTCTCTCTCTCTGCCTGTTGGTTTGTTCTTGAGCCAGTGCTGTGGGGAGGGGAGGGGAGTGGGTAAGTGGAGTAGGGGGAGGGAGTACTGGGAGCTGGCCACTGTTTCCAACCTCTTACTGAAAACCTGTTCCTGTCTGTGTGTCCTGTGTGTGCGTGTGTGTATGTGTGTGTCTCCGCAGCTGCAGCAGTGTATCGCAGTGTGTCAGAGAGCCTCGGAGAGCATCTTCCAGTTCTACAGAGACTCAGTCAGCAGGAGATACTGCAAAGCATGAAGAGGGAGGGCACGCAGACGCTCCCATTGCACCACAGCAGGTGTTGTGATATTCGGGCGGGTATTGTGTTCCTTCTTTATGTCCGTGTAATGATAATGGGCTGGAGTCGTTGTGCATTCCTCTGTTATTTTCACACCATACTGTTGTACTGTACAGAGCGGGCTTCTGTGTCCCAACTGATTCAAAATTAAAGAATATCCAAATATCTGTTTTACATTCTTTTTTTTTTTTTAAAGATTCCAACAGCACTACACTCCATCATACTCAATGAGCAGAGAAAAACAGCAAAGAAAGATTCAGTATTTTAAATACAGTGAATTTATTTGCATTTTGCGCAATCGTATTTGCATTCTGAGAGAGAGAGTCCAGAGTGTAACAGCAAAAATATAAGTGATTGAGGGCGCACCCAGTAAAGGCACTCCGAGTGGAGTGCAGGATGCGCCCTATGCCCTGTGGTCTGGCCGGGCGCCTGCGGGCTTGCCTGTAAGCTGCCCAGAGCTGCGTTGTCCTCCGACGCTGTAGCTCTGAGGCGACTGCATGGCTGGCCTGCAGTGTGGAAGGAAGCGGTCAGCTGATGGCACACGCTTCGGAGGACAGCGCGGGGGGTGGTAGCGGTGAGCTGAGCCTAAAAAAATTTAAAAAAAATATAAAAAAAATTGGATATGCCAAATTGGGAGAAAATAAAATAATTGCTGATTACTAAAGTGTGGAGCAGTGTGGAGTAGTGGTTAGGGCTCTGGACTCTTGACCGGAGGGTCGTGGGTTCAATCCCCGGTGGGGACACTGCTGCTGTACCCTTGAGCAAGGTACTTTACCTAGATTGCTCCAGTAAAAACCCAACTGTATAAATGGGTAATTGTATGTAAAATAAAATAATGTGATATCTTGTAATCATTGTAAGTCGCCCTGGATAAGGGCATCTGCTAAGAAATAAATAATAATAATAATAATAATTTTTTTTTTTTTTTTTTAAAGTGATGTTTCTTTTATCCAGTAGGGGGCAGCAAAGTGTTACAGAGGGGACAGGTTAACGGTTACACTCTGGTGTACCTGCTGTACTTAGAGACAGTCTGAGAGCTCTATTGAGTCCATAGGGTTTGCTTTAAAACATTTTGATAAGTTTCCAGTATGTGATGATTGAAACAGAAAATTGTCCAAACAGATTGTAGGAGCGCTCTCTCTCTCTCTCTCTCTCTCTCTCTCTCTCTCTCTGTCTCTGTCTCTGTCTCTGTCTCTCTCTCTCTCTCTCTCTCTCTCTCTCTCTCTCTCGTGGTTTATATTCTAGCATGCAGATTTTGGCAGTCGTTGACTGCTGTCTCCGTGCGCAATGATGTTGAAGCTCTCAGGCCAGACAGTCCCCTGACTTGCCTGCGCCTCGCTGTGATGTGGAACTGATCTGCACTGAAACATGCGCAGCCCAGCCCCTCCACACACTGGCATGCTGGGCAATGCAGCTTCGTTTACAGGTCCCAACCCCAAATCCCTATTGAAATGAATGGAGTGACCCAGTCCTCTACAATCCCTATTGAAATGAATGGAGTGATCCAGTCCTGTACAATCCCTATTGAAATGAATGGAGTGATCCAAGCCTCTACAATCCCTATTGAAATGAATGGAGTGATCCAGTCCTCTACAATCCCTATTGAAATGAATGGAGTGATCCAGTCCTGTACAATCCCTATTGAAATGAATGGAGTGATCCAGGCCTCTACAATCCCTATTGAAATGAATGGAGTGATCCAGTCCTCTACAATCCCTATTGAAATGAATGGAGTGATCCAGTCCTCTATGATCCAGAACCGGTCTCTTCCTGTCTGATTAAAGTCAATGCAGTCCAGCACAGACGTGTGTGGTTTGTCTTTTCTAGGTTTATAATCGAGGCTGTTTGTAAAGACGTACATGAGTTTGCTGGTACAGTACAGTGCAATACAGTACAGTTAGATTGCTCCTTGCTTACATAATGGAGAAAGTGAAAGTGCATACGCTGTAAAATCCACCACAATGCTTTCCCAGGCGATGCTGAATTAGACAGGCTTCACCCTTCACTGGACTCCTCAATTCAGACAGAAGGAAGCAGGAAGTTTAAGAGGAGACAGGCTCAACAGGATCAGGTTGCAGTATTTTTTTTGAGGGGGGGGGTCTCAATGTGCGCCCTATATTTAAAATAAAATGGGGGTACATCCTCCCCTACAATCCTGCTGGAAGAGTCAGTGCTGGAATAATCTGGGGGTGTCTGTTAGTCTGTTATCGATAAACTGGTTCCCAGTGTGGTAAACCATTGTCCTGTGCTGGTTCCAGTGTGATAAACCATTGTCCTGTACTGGTTCCCAGTGTGGTAAACCATTGTCCTGTACTGGTTCCCAGTGTGATAAACCATTGTCCTGTACTGGTTCCCAGTGTGGTAAACCATTGTCCTGTGCTGGTTCCAGTGTGATAAACCATTGTCCTGTACTGGTTCCCAGTGTGATAAACCATTGTCCTGTACTGGTTCCCAGTGTGGTAAACCATTGACCTCTACTGGTTCCAGTGTGATAAACCATTGTCCTCTACTGGTCCCAGTGTTGTAAACCATTGTCCTGTACTGGTTCCCAGTGTGCTGTGATCTGACTAGAAGTGGAGCAGTGCAGTCTAGAAACAAGGAGAAAATTGAAAATCCTGATGGAGGGACAGTGAGAGGTAGGGAAAGAGGTGGGAGGGAAGGGCAAGGAACTGGGAAGAGGAAGAGGCAGTGAAACGAGGGGAGTGGGGGATGAACGCTGTCTGGAAGTCTGGTAAACAGCGTTGTGCCCCCCCCCCCCCCCCCCCCATCTAGGGAGGCTTGCCCGACAGGTAGGAGACGAGCACGGCGACAGCACCGAGATACGTGACGACCCCGAACACGATGGACAGCACGGCCAACCACAGAGCCTGGCGAGACGCAGAGCGGGCGCTGGGGAGATCGCCCAGGACAGCAGCACGGTTAGTCTGAAACAGAGAGGGAGAGAGAGAGAGAGAGAGAGGGAGGGAGGGAGGCACCACACACGAGCACAGCACCAGCTACACCCACCTGCCTCTTAGCATCAGGGCATCAGGGAGCTTTAACCTGGCAGTGAATGCATGCCAAGAAAAAGCCTGCAGGGTTTTGGACACCATTAAGAGGAAGCTGTATAACATGAACGTGCTATTCAGCCCATTGCCCTCTATGGTAGTGAAGTGTCCACTCACAGACAAAGAAACATCAGAAACCCTGCATGCACAATTCTGTAAAAATATACTACAAGTGCAGAGAAATACATCAAATCATGCATGCAATGTCGAATTAGGTCACTACCCACTGATGGTTAATTTAAACCACAGCGACCCAAAATCCTCCCATCACAAAGCCTTGATCAGCCCAGAGAAAAGTCCCCTCAGCCAGCTGGTCCTGAAGCAGACGTCAGGGTGAGAGACATGAAGCAGAGACACATCCTGACCAAGCACAGACTCGGTGAACACAGCCTGGCCATCGAAACAGGACGACACAGACAGACATGGCTGCCCAGAGACAGGCGGCTATTTGGTCACTGTGAACTGGGAGAAATCTCCCATGATTCCCACACGAGCAGTCCAGAGAGAGTGGCAGTCCTACTGGATTGAGAGACACACAACCCACTGGCTGCCCATTATGACTGGATATTGATGTTCACTGTGTTTATGTCATGTTTATATCATATACTATAAATGTATCTGCTTTGAAAATACCACCAAGGTTGTCATGCCAATAAAGCACCTTTGAATTGAATTGGATTGAAAGAGAGAGAGAGAGGAGGAGGAGGAGGAGGAGGAGATTTAAAAGTAACGGACCCGACACTCTTCCACTGATTTGCATGACCCAGCGCTACGCAGCGCTCTGATTGGCTCATGCTGCAGAGTGATTTCTAACACCTCTTTGAAGTGTGTGCTGTGACCTGGGCTGCAGGGATATGGACAGTGCTGTGTTTAAATGTGGCACTGAGCCTTGATCTGCCAGTCTTTTATTATCAGCACTGTCCTCAGCCACCCCCCGGTCCTTGTGTTTAACCCTAACCAATCCGCCAGTAATCACTGAACACTGACGCACACACACACACACACACACAGCGTCCTCTGACCTCGATTAGAAATCAGAGAGCACTTGGTTACTCCTCTCAGTGACTGCATCCCAATGTAATTTCGAGTATGCAGTCATAGAGTGCTTCAGGGTTCTGTTGCTCCAAAAATGTACCTAGTATCATTATTTTTTGTCTGGAGAGGCTTCCTCAGTCTGTGCATGCCGTTGCAATCACGTGACGATGTTGAAACGTCACACGTAGGGTTCTACAGACGAGCGCAAAGCAGGTCAAAGCCGGGTCAAAGAAGATTTAGAGAGAAATTATAATATTATAACTCAGAACACATCAGAATGGCAAAAAGCATCTCAATAGTAAGGGAATATATATTTAAAATACATATTCTAATAAAACAGTCCTGTCCTTAAAAAAAAAAAAAAAAAAAAAAAAAAATCGCTTTCAGTGATCCTAAGAATAAGAAACATAATTGATAACTCGCTGTTTTGTTTTGTTTTTATTATTAATTATCAGTAATTGCCCATTCAGTTTCCTACTCTGGTGATTACTGGATCCGGATTCTCCTTGGAAAGCGGTTTCCGTTGTTTAAATTCTCTGGACTCCCAAAGTCGTGAATCGTAGCAACGGACACAAATCAGTGAGGGAACTTAACCAAACACAAAAAGAAAAAGATGGATGTTATTACTTACTGTACCCCACATCAATCTGCACGCTAGATTCGCGCTTCAGTTTGCAAATGCGCAGAAATAGGTAACCTGATCACCTGGCTTACCTTCTGCGACAGGTAGAAAGCAGCGATCCCTAGCGGCCAGAAGCAGCACAGCATGGAGAAGAAGGTGAGCCCCAGGTAGTCCCGAGGGAGGAGGATCGAGAAGTTCCCCTCGCTGTCCGTGTCGCTGAAGTCGCTCGAGGAGTCCTGTCGGGTAACGGTTCAGAATTTAGAACCCTCCTTTTCAAATTCAAATTTTAGAACCCTCCTTTTCAAATTCAAATTTTAGAACCCTCCTTTTCAAATTCAAATTTTAGAACCCTCCTTTTCAAATTCAAATTTTAGAATTGAAATGTCTGTTTTTAGAAATTGCTAACAGACCCTAATATAATGTTTAAACGACCCACAATGCCGTTAATATTTACATTTGAAGCTACCGCTTAATATTTTTTTTTTCTGAAATGATGGTAATATTTCTCAATTTCATGTAATATTATTTATATTTTAGTTTAGTCTTATCCTCAATAACACCAACAAAGTCAGTATAGTGCCCGTTTTTTTTTGCCCCATATTTTATTGTTTTAATACAATGTAATGAATGATTCACGTCGTGTTAATGTCGTTTCTTGTTTTTCGCCCTTCAGCGATCATGATGGAGCTCCGCGACAGAAAGGGGAATCAGATCATTTCGCTGATGGATTGCTTTCGTGCTCCGAGCCGCTGGCAGGGTTACTGATGCGCGGGAGAGGGGAGGAGGAGGAACATTCCTCTTTTTGCTCTTTTTCAATGTCTGCAGTTTTCAGATTGATTTCCCCCCATCATGCTGTTCAACCAAGCTGAGCTCAGCAGCAGTATTCTAATGCAGGAGTGAGTGAGTGTGTGTGTGTGTGTGTGTGTGTGTGTGTGTGTGTGTGTCTCAGTGTGTGTGTGTGTGTGTGTGTGTGTGTGTGTGTGTGTGTGTCTCAGTGTGTGTGTGTGTGTGTGTGTGTCTCAGTGTGTGTGTGTGTGTGTGTGTGTGTGTGTGTGTGTCTCAGTGTGTGTGTGTGTGTGTGTGTGTCTCAGTGTGTGTGTGTGTGTGTGTCACAGTGTGTGTGTGTGTGTGTCTCAGTGTGTGTGTGTGTGTCTCAGTGTGTGTGTGTGTGTGTGTGTGTGTGTCTCAGTGTGTGTGTGTCTCAGTGTGTGTGTGTGTGTCTCAGTGTGTGTGTGTGTCTCAGTGTGTGTGTGTGTGTGTGTGTGTCACAGTGTGTATGTGTGTGTCTCAGTGTGTGTGTCTCTTGGTGTGTGTGTGTGTGAGTGTGTGTGTGTCTCTCGGTGTGTGTGTGTGTGTGTGTCACAGTGTGTGTGTGTGTGTCTCAGTGTGTGTGTCTCTCAGTGTGTGTGTGTGTGTGAGTGTGTGTCAGTGTGTGTGTGTGTCTCTCAGTGTGTGTGTTTGTGAGTGTGTGTCAGTGTGTGTGTGTGTCTCTGTGTGTGTTTCTCAGTGTGTGTGTTTGTGTGTCAGTGTACCTGTCTCAGTGTGTGTGTTTGTGTGTGTGTGTCTCTGTGTGTGTCTCTCAGTGTGTGTGTTTGTGTGTCAGTGTGCCTGTCTCAGTGTGTGTGTTTGTGTGTCAATGTGTCTGTCTCAGTGTGTGTGTCTCTGTGTGTGTCTCAGTGTGTGTGTTTGTGTGTCAGTCTGTCTGTCTCAGTGTGTGTGTGTGTCTCTGTGTGTGTCTCAGTGTGTGTGTCAGTGTGTGTGTGTCTCAGTGTGTGTGTGTCTGTCTCAGTGTGTGTGTCAGTGTGTGTGTGTCAGTGTGTGTGTGTCTCATTGTGTGTCAGTTATTTATTTGCTTCGTTTGTTACTAGAACAGCGTATTTGATGATAATAACAATTATAATAATAACGGGGATAGGAATCAGACTCCCGCTGCACAGCAGTGTGATCCACTCCTGGTTTCACTGTGAGTTTAATAATAAGACACACCTGAGCTTGTTAGCTAGACACACTGGGGTTGATCAAGCTGGTAGTAAAACCTGGAATGGATGACACTGCTGTGCAATAGGAGTCTTGTTGCCATGCCTGTAATAATAATAATAATAATAATAATAATAATGACCTCATAATCGCTGAGCAGGTCATCCTCATCCTCAGTCCTGTAGCCCTCTCTCTCCCTCCCATCCTCCAGCAGCTTGCTGTCCCCATTCGAACCCGGGCCCACCTCCACGAAGGCCGTCTCCAGATATTCCTTCTTGTGGGGCCCCAGGGGCTCCTGGGGGCCCCAGATCGGGGCGGGGGGGTAGAAGGAGGGTTCAAGAGTGCACGGGAGAGACCCTGGGTCCAGCGGCTGCTGTGAGGGCAGCTCCCTCGGGGGGTCATAGCCTGGCCAGACCACCGGGGGCAGCGCTGTGTCGCGCCTCATTGCTTTAAACACGTTGCCTGGGCCGGTGCTGGGTGCGGTGCCGTTGCAGTTCTGCCTGCCCCCCAGCAGAGGGTGCTGTGGTTCGTCCAGGTTTTCCATGCAGACAGACGTTTCAGCCGGTGGTGTTGTTGTGATGTTTCGACGGCAAAGCAAATTAGTAAGGATGAGATTCAAAAAGTGTAGTCATTCATGAAATACAGGTTTCCCTTGAAGAGAAATGTAATAATAATAATAATAATAATAATAATAATAATAATAATAGCAATAATAATAAGTCTACATTTACTTTTAAAAATGCCTTAAGGTTTTAAAGTCATATTAGAATCAAGACAGTTTCAATTCTTAAAGGGGAAGCCAGTTTATCCAGTTTATAGCCTCGTGTTGTTTTACTTTAATATAAAAGGAGAGAAACAAGAAAATGCATTTCACACAGGAACGGCAGGTGCCGGCCGTCCGTCCCTCCCCTGTCAAGCAGCCCCAGGACCTGTCAAGCACAAACAGGAGTCCACCTCCAACCCCGTCTCTGTCTTCTCTCTTCTGTGTCAGTGTCTGTAACAAAAGAAAATAAAATCATTTTTTGGCAGGTGGATCAGTCCTGTTGACAGTGCTATGGCAGGTGGATCAGTCCTGTTGACAGTGCTATGGCAGGTGGATCAGTCCTGTTGACAGTGCTATGGCAGGTGAGTCAGTCTTGTTGACAGTGCTATGGCAGGTGAGTCAGTCTTGTTGACAGTGCTATGGCAGGTGAGTCAGTCTTGTTGACAGTGCTATGGCAGGTGAGTCAGTCTTGTTGACAGTGCTATGGCAGGTGAGTCAGTCTTGTTGACAGTGCTATGGCTGGTGGATCAGTCTTGTTGACAGTGCTATGGCAGGTGAGTCAGTCTTGTTGACAGTGCTATGGCAGGTGAGTCAGTCTTGTTGACAGTGCTATGGCAGGTGGATCAGTCTTGTTGACAGTGCTATGGCAGGTGAGTCAGTCTTGTTGACAGTGCTATGGCAGCTGAGTCAGTCTTGTTGACAGTGCTATGGCAGGTGGATCAGTCTTGTTGACAGTGCTATGGCAGGTGTTTATATTCTTGGTTGCTGGTGAATGGTCCAGTCAGTGCTGGCTGTCTGTTCCGTGCTGCTCTTGCAGATTGGGAAAGCGCTGGTGAGAGCACACAGTGACCCGCTGACAAGCAGTGATCCTGGGGGACAATCAGCACTGCCCCCCCCCCCCTCCCTCCACCCCTCCACCCCTCCACCCTCAACCCCTCCACCCCTCCACACTCCACCCTCCACCCTCCACCCTCCACAAAATCATACAGTCAGCTTAAACCACACAGCGCAAGGGAACTGAGAAAATGACACCAGACACGTCAGTACCAGCTTGCAAACGCTCTAGCTTTCTCTGTCCGCCTCTCCATCCTTCCTCTCTATCCCCCTCTCCCTTTGGATCTCTGCCTGCATTGCCACTGAAGATCATTTAGGGTATAGTCAGCACACTGTGGTCCCATTCTACCAGCCTCACCCCACTGCAGCTGCCCGGAACCATCGCCGTAGCTTTTGAAATTTCTACTCAAGATTTACAACAACTTTCATAAAAAAAAAGAGAAAAAACAAGAGTTTTAAAACACATTTTTTTAAAAAAAGATCCCAAATGCACATAAAAAAACACACACACAGTAACGACACAGCTGTGATACCCCTTTACCCAGACATCTCTCTGATGTGTTTTACACCTCTGTTAAAAAAACACACTGATGCCCCAATAGGCTAACCTACATGTACTATATATAGAATCCCTTTAATTTGCAAAATAACTCAAAGAATATCATCATAATATATCATACTCTCCCCCCTCCCTTCCCTACACCCCAGATTCCAACTGCAGCTGTATATAGTGTTTGGGAAGCGGGGGTCCTGTGTTTACCCCCCCCCTCGCCCCTCTCCTGTATTTTCTTTGTAAGCACCCCTACCTGCACATGTCTGTGTCAGCCCTCCTCATCTCAATCAGCCCTCCTTCTCCAGAGCAGCTCCACAGCTTGCAGCTTATTCTCCGCAATCACGCTCCCGAGGGAAAGAGGAAAGGAAGGAGGAAGGGAAGAGGGGGGTATTGCTCCTTCCCTCCGTCCCTCTGTCCTCCTGTCCCGCTGTCTCTCCCAGTAACACCAAACGGAGAGGGGAGAGATGACTGCAGAATTGCGTTCACACGATTGTCCAGCCTGTGTACGCGAGTGGGGTTTATTCTCTCTCTCTCGCTATCTCTCTCTCCATCCTCTCCCTCTCCTTCTCTCTCTCTCTCTTTTTGTCCCCTCTCTCCCTCCTCTCTCTCTCTCTCTGCCCCCTCTCTCTCTGTCTCTCTTCTCCGCTCTGCCTTTCTCTCCCTTTTATTTTGCCTGTCTGCTCTCCCTCTCTCTATCCATTTCTTCTCCCCCTTACGTCTATCCTCTCTTTTTCCCTTCTCTCTATTTCTCTTTCTCTCTCCCTTTCTCTCGCTCTTTCCCCTATTTCTGTCCCTTTCTCTACTCTCTCCCTCACCACACAGTCTAGGATTATCCCTCTGGGTCCTAGTGCCTGCCTGGCTCCTCAATTCTCACGTTAGCAACAGCCCACTGAAGCTCTTCCATTCACCTCAGTGGACTTGCTTATGTGATTGACAAAGCTGGTCACTGGGGATTAACCATTTAATGTCACAAAATACGTGCCCATAAGCACATCGTTACACACACTCTCTCTCTCTCTCTCTCTCTCTCTCTCTCTCTCTCTCTCTCTCTCTCTCTCTCCTCTATCTCTCCTCTCTCCCCTCTGTTTGGGGGTGTTGTGTGTGTTTCGGGGTGCATTGTGTGTTTTGGGGGTGCAGTGTGTGTTTCGGGGGTGCAGTGTGTGTTTGGGGGTGCAATGTGTGTTTTGGGGGTGCAGTGTGTGTTTCGGTGGTGCAGTGTGTGTTTCGGGGTGCAGTGTGTGTTTGGGGGTGCAATGTGTGTTTCAGGGGGTGCAGTGTGTGTTTCGGGGGTGCAGTGTGTGTTTCGGGGTGCAGTATGTGTTTCAGGGGTGCAGTATGTGTTTCGGGGTGCAGTGTGTGTTTCAGGGGTGCAGTGTGTGTTTCGGGGTGCAGTGTGTGTTTCAGGGGTGCAGTGTGTGTTTCAGGGGTGCAGTGTGTGTTTCGGGGTGCAGTGTGTGTTTCAGGGGTGCAGTGTGTGTTTCGGGGTAGTGTGTGTTTCAGGGTGCAGTGTGTGTTTCAGTGGTGCAGTGTGTGTTTCGGGGTGCAGTGTGTGTTTCAGGGGCACAGCGTGTGTTTTCAGGGAGCCCTGTGCAGTGTGGTGACTGATCGGGGTATAGCTGGCTGGCACACTACCCAAACAGACCAGCAGTTTGTCTCTGGCAGGGGGTAATAAACTGGTAACTGATGACACACTCCAAAAGGGGGGGGGGGGGGGGCTGGATATTCCATCACTGAGCGCAGTGTCACCGAACACATATTTATACTGTCGCAGGTCACAGCTGCAGGTACGTGCTGAGGAATAAAGCACATTCAAATACAGTCTACAGAGAACTCAGTGCTGTACTGGGGATCTGAGAGCCAGCTAATTCAATACAGTCTAGTATAGAGAACTCAGTGCTGTACTGGGGATCTGAGAGCAGCTAATTCAATACAGTCTAGTGTAGAGAACTCAGTTCTGTACTGGGGATCTGAGAGCAGCTAATTCAATACAGTCTAGTGTAGAGAACTCAGTGCTGTACTGGGGATCTGAGAGCAGCTAATTCAATACAGTCTAGTGTAGAGAACTCAGTGCTGTACTGGGGATCTGAGAGCCAGCTAATTCAATACAGTCTAGTATAGAGAACTCAGTGCTGTACTGGGGATCTGAGAGCCAGCTAATTCAATACAGTCTAGTATAGAGAACTCAGTGCTGTACTGGGGATCTGAGAGTCAGCTAATTCAATACAGTCTAGTGTAGAGAACTCAGTGCTGTACTGGGGATCTGAGAGCCAGCTAATTCAATACAGTCTAGTATAGAGAACTCAGTGCTGTACTGGGGATCTGAGAGCCAGCTAATTCAATACAGTCTAGTATAGAGAACTCAGTGCTGTACTGGAGATCTGAGAGCCAGCTAATTCAATACAGTCTAGTATAGAGAACTCAGTGCTGTACTGGGGATCTGAGAGCAGCTAATTCAATACAGTCTAGTGTAGAGAACTCAGTGCTGTACTGGGGATCTGAGAGCCAGCTAATTCAATACAGTCTAGTATAGAGAACTCAGTGCTGTACTGGGAATATGAGAGCCAGCTAATTCAATACAGTCTAGTATAGAGAACTCAGTGCTGTACTGGGAATATGAGTGCCAGCTAATTCAATACTCATCAATGTGTGTGAGTGTGTGACTGTGTTTCAGTGTGTGTGTGTTTCAGTGTGTGTGTTTCAGTGTGTGTTTGTGTTTCAGTGTGTGTTTGTGTTTCAGTGTGTGTGTGTGATTAAGTGACTGACACTGAAATCTTTCTGTCAGGAAGCAGTCTGTGAAGAAAAATCACGAGGGCCAGACTTCAATACAGGCAAGACTGACAGAGTTAGAAACTCACACTAGCCCTGCTGCTGCTGCACCCAGTCCTGGGGTTCAGAGCTCCCCTCAATGAAGTCTATTATTATTAATATTGAAATGATCAGGAGCCAGGAGTTTGAGCAGGGTTAGAAACTCACACTAGCCCTGCTGCTGCTGCTGCACCCAGTCCTGGGGTTCAGAGCTCCCCTCAATGAAGTCTATTATTATTAATATTGAAATGATCAGGAGCCAGGAGTTTGAGCAGGGTTAGAAACTCACACTAGCCCTGCTGCTGCTGCTGCTGCACCCAGTCCTGGGGTTCAGAGCTCCCCTCAGTGAAGTCTATTATTATTAATATTGAAATGATCAGGAGCCAGGAGTTTGAGCAGGGTTAGAAACTCACACTAGCCCTGCTGCTGCTGCTGCTGCTGCACCCAGTCCTGGGGTTCAGAGCTCCCCTCAATGAAGTCTATTATTATTAATATTGAAATGATCAGGAGCCAGGAGTTTGAGCAGGGTTAGAAACTCACACTAGCCCTGCTGCTGCTGCTGCTGCACCCAGTCCTGGGGTTCAGAGCTCCCCTCAATGAAGTCTATTATTATTAATATTGAAATGATCAGGAGCCAGGAGTTTGAGCAGGGTTACAAACTCACACTAGCCCTGCTGCTGCTGCTGCTGCTGCACCCAGTCCTGGGGTTCAGAGCTCCCCTCAGTGAAGTCTATTATTATTAATATTGAAATGATCAGGAGTTTGAGCAGGGTTAGAAACTCTAACTGGTAAATTAATAATAAGAGTATTATTCACTGGCTGCCAGGCTGGGAGCTGCAGGGTTTGGGTGTGAAACCATGCAGGTTTAATTTTAGTTTGGGGGGGGGGGGGGGGGGGGTGATAGAGTGTTGTTGTGACAGGGAGGGGGAGGGGGAGAGGGGGAGAGGGGGAGAGGGGGAGGGAGGGGGGGGGGAGCAGCCGTCCTCAAAGATTTCAGATGGGATTGTCACACTGAAGGCCTAAATAATTTTTTACAGTAACAATACTAGAAATAAAACCAGCCAGCCATGCAGACAGGCGGGAGGGGGGGGGGGAAGAGAGAGTGAGAGAGAGAGAGAGAGAGAGAGAGAGAGAGAGAGAGAGAGAGAGAGAGGAGAGAGAGAGAGAGAGAGAGAGAGGGTCTGTTATAATCCATTATAGTGGAGGGGAAGGGAGAGATAGAAGAGAGGGCTGAGAGGGGGAGAGGGGAAGGAGAAGGGGAACGTAACACCGTGAGGAGTCTTTTCAGAAGCAGAGGTTTTTTTTTTACACTGGAATATTAAACAGGTGAGCCAGGCAGATAGAAACACTGGACATGCAGGACAGAGTACACACTCAATAATAATAATAATAATAATAATAATAATAATAATAATAATAATAATAATAATAATAATAATAATAATAATAATAATAATAATAATAATAATAGCACCTTTCACAACAAGGTGTCTCAGTGTGTGAGAGTGTGTCTGTGTGTCAGCGTGTGGGTGTGAGTGAGTATCTATGTCAGTGGGTGTGTGGGTGTGTGAGTGTCTGTATGTATCTGAGTGTGTTTTTGTAACATTTCTGGGAAAAGCTTTATTCACAAAACAAATATGTATGAGAACAGAATACTAATAGTAAATTAAAAAAAAGATGTGTTTGTTTTATTAGAAGCCTACTTTGATTCAGATCATTAGCTCTGGGGGGGGGAGAGAGAGAGAGAGAGAGAGAGAGAGAGAGAGAGAGAGAGAGCGAGAGAGAGAGAGAGAGCGAGAGAGAGAGAGAGAGCGAGCGAGAGAGAGAGAGAGAGAGAGAGAGCGAGCGAGAGAGAGAGAGAGAGAGAGAGAGAGAGCGAGAGAGAGAGAGCGAGAGAGAGCGAGAGAGAGAGAGAGAGAGAGAGAGAGAGAGAGAGAGAGAGAGAGAGAGCGAGAGTGTCAGCGTGAGAGAGAGAGAAAGAAAACACGACTCACTGAAATCATTTTAATTTTGAAAAAGGTAACAAAAAAGCTAATTAAAGATTAAACCAAGGAGGGAGAAGAAGATACTTAATAATTCACAAAGACAGCGTATTGATGGTTTAAATTCATCCTCCCTCCCTCCCTCCCTCTCTGTTTTGTCATGTGGATAATATCCACTCTCAACACTGCAGAGCTGTATAGAGGTCTATGTGTTTTTCTTTTTAAATTACAGTATATATCAAAGCGCAGTAACTTTGCTCTAAATAAAATAACACACGCACACAAAAAACAGGAAAACAGTCCGGAATGAAACATTTTATAAATTATTTATTTACTTAAAACAAAAGCATTTTAAGATTGTGACACAGACGTTAGGGTACAGGACAGGGAAGGGAAACTTTTACAAACCGACGCAGACAAGTACAGCATTTCTCTTCACAGCTCTGTCTCTATCTCTCTACCTCACTGCTCTCTGCTTGCACGGCCAGGCGTTTGTTTTTGAACCCTGTGGTTTGCAGCCCTGGCCTTTCCCTTCGATGCAATGAGAAGCCAGTTTGATACAGTGAGAGAGCGTGAGTCTCTCAGTGCTGTGTGTGTGTGTGTCAGAGTCCACACTGATGTGGGTTTACATTGATTTGTCTGTCTGTGAGTGTCTCAGTGTTCTCTTTGGTGTGTGTGTGTGAGTGCACACTGGGAGTACTGGTTCACAGCGCTGGGACGATGTTTTCTGCGATCTCCAGGACGTAGAGGTTGCTGTGGGCGAACTGATCTTCTGTCGGTCTTGTCTCCACCACCACCATCCTGAAACACAGCAAACCAGTTAGTGAAACACAGCAAACCAGTTAGTGAAACACAGCAAACCAGTTAGTGAAACACACAGCAAACCAGTTACTGAAACACACAGCAAACCAGTTACTGAAACACACAGCAAACCAGTTACTGAAACACAGCAAACCAGTTAGTGAAACACAGCAAACCAGTTAGTGAAACACACAACAAACCAGTTACTAAAACACACAGCAAACCAGTTACTGAAACACACAGCAAACCAGTTACTGAAACACAGCAAACCAGTTACTGAAACACACAGCAAACCAGTTAGTGAAACACAGCAAACCAGTTAGTGAAACACACAGCAAACCAGTTACTGAAACACAGCAAACCAGTTAGTGAAACACAGCAAACCAGTTACTGAAACACAGCAAACCAGTTAGTGAAACACACAGCAAACCAGTTACTGAAACACACAGCAAACCAGTTACTGAAACACAGCAAACCAGTTAGTGAAACACACAGCAAACCAGTTAGTGAAACACACAGCAAACCAGTTACTGAAACACAGCAAACCAGTTACTGAAACACAGCAAACCAGTTACTGAAACACACAGCAAACCAGTTACTGAAACACAGCAAACCAGTTACTGAAACACACAGCAAACCAGTTACTGAAACACAGCAAACCAGTTACTGAAACACACAGCAAACCAGTTACTGAAACACACAGCAAACCAGTTACTGAAACACACAGCAAACCAGTTATTGAAACACAGCAAACCAGTTAGTGAAACACACAACAAACCAGTTACTGAAACACACAGCAAACCAGTTATTGAAACACAGCAAACCAGTTACTGAAACACACAGCAAACCAGTTACTGAAACACACAGCAAACCAGTTACTGAAACACAGCAAACCAGTTAGTGAAACACACAGCAAACCAGTTACTGAAACACACAGCAAACCAGTTAGTGAAACACAGCAAACCAGTTAGTGAAACACACAACAAACCAGTTACTGAAACACACAACAAACCAGTTACTGAAACACAGCAAACCAGTTAGTGAAACACACAACAAACCAGTTACTGAAACACAGCAAACCAGTTACTGAAACACACAGCAAACCAGTTACTGAAACACAGCAAACCAGTTACTGAAACACAGCAAACCAGAAGCAAACCATTATCCCCCTTCACCCCCTACTTTATCAAACACTTCCCAGATCTCCTCCTCCCACCTTCCCCATTTGAACGCTGAGTTTCTGCACACAGTGCAGTGTACTGGTTTCACAATGCAGTATACTAGTGTCACAATGCAGTGTACTGTTTTCATAACAGTATACTAGTTTCACAGTGCAGTGTATTGGTTTCATGGTGCAGTGTACTGGTTTCACAGTGCAGTGTATTGGTTTCACAGTGCAGTGTACTGGTTTCACAGTGCAGTGTATTGGTTTCACAGTGCAGTGTACTGGTTTCACAGTGCAGTGTAGTAGTTTGGCAGTGTGGGGGGTGCGGTTACCTATCCGAGTGGACCAGTCTGAATGTCTTGCTGGTTTCTGTCCAGTTCTGCAGCACCTCCGAGAAACGGACGTCTCTCCTCTGCCAGCCGTGCTTCCACAGAGCCAGGATGCTGTCCTCAAAATACACTGCGGGACAAGGACAGGGGGATATGTATTATAACACTGTGTGTCATACTATAGAGTTGTGTTTGAAAGCTTTCATTAAGTAGCTTGGCTTGTTTTTTTGATTCTTGCTTTTTTGTAATAACGTGTTGCCAATGCATGCATTGCTTTGACATGCCCGCTGCCATGCAGCTGCATTGCTTTGACATGCACACTGCCATGCAGCTGCATTGCTTTGACATGCACACTGCCATGCAGCTGCATTGCTTTGACATGCCCACTGCCATGCAGCTGCATTGCTTTGACATGCACACTGCCACGCAGCTGCATTGCTTTGACATGCACACTGCCACGCAGCTGCATTGCTTTGACATGCACACTGCCACGCAGCTGCATTGCTTTGACATGCACACTGCCATGCAGCTGCATTGCTTTGACATGCACACTGCCATGCAGCTGCATTGCTTTGACATGCACACTGCCATGCAGCTGCATTGCTTTGACATGCACACTGCCATGCAGCTGCATTGCTTTGACATGCACACTGCCACGCAGCTGCATTGCTTTGACATGCACACTGCCACGCAGCTGCATTGCTTTGACATGCACACTGCCACGCAGCTGCATTGCTTTGACATGCACACTGCCATGCAGCTGCATTGCTTTGACATGCACACTGCCACGCAGCTGCATTGCTTTGACATGCACACTGCCACGCAGCTGCATTGCTTTCCGTTGTGTGCTTTGTGTGGCTCTTGTGAATTTCACAGTGTGCCGCAGCATGCAGCGTAGCGAGAGTCTGAGCATCGGGGTATCTTACCCACTGACTCCACAGCGAAGGAGTAAGAGACTTCAGACAGCTGCTTCCTCTGACTCTTCACTGCCCCCTGCAGGTTTACCAGCATCACATGCTCTGTAAAAAAAAAAACAAAAAAAAAAACCACAAGGATGTCATAGTGAGCTTTTGAGAAGGGGGCTGGTTCATCGTACAAAGAGAAAGGGTGAGAAAGAGAGAGAGAGAGAGAGAGGGATGGAGGGAGAGATACACTTACTGTGAACCAGGACTAGTAGTGTGCTGCAGTCCAGTTGAGATACCTGAACTGGATCTGTACTGGTGCTCTCTGGTGGACAAACAGAGAAACACACAGAGTCAGATAAGATACAGAACATCAGTAGGGTTAGAAACTCGTAGGTATGGATGCTGTGTATAGTTATATATAGTGATGCTGGTATATTGCTATGGATGTTGTAAACAGTTCTAGATATAGTTCTACCTGCACTGCTGCGAGTGAACCAGGAGGTGGCAGAGTTGAGGTTGATGTTCTCAAACTGCACGTCCTTCCCCGGCCCGGAGCCCTTGCTGAGCCCGATGCAGACCAGGGGGTACTCCTGATCCGGGACCACCAGCATCTCAAACACACGCAGAGGGGTGGGCAGGGGGAAGTCAAAGTGCTGGGGGAGAGAATCAACCAATAATCAATAATCAATCAATAACCAGAAAACCCTCAGGGGAAAGAAAGTCAGGACTGTGGATTGAACATCTATAACCAGCAAGGACTAGCAAAAAAGAATACAGCAGCAATCATCATAATAATAATAATAATAATAATAATAATAATAATAATAATAATAATAATAATACCAGCAGTAACGATGAGCTGCACTGACCTTTATCAGCATGAACTTGTGCATGGGCTCATACCACTGCAGCAGAACCACACTGGACTCCAGAGCACAGCACAGGAAACTGCAGCTATTCTGCCTATTATGAGCTGGAGAGAGGAGGGGAGAGAGGAGAGGAGAAAGGAGGGGATAGAGAGAGAGGGAGGGGAGAGGAGAAAGGAGGGGAGAAATAGAGGAGAGGAGAAAAGAGGGGAGGGGGAGAGAGAGGAGAGAGAGAGGGGAGAGGAGAAAGGAGGGGATAGAGAGGAGAGAGAGAGGGGAGAGGAGAAAGGAGGGGATAGAGAGGAGAGAGAGAGGGGAGAGGAGAAAGGAGGGGATAGAGAGAGAGGGGGGAGAGGAGAAAGGAGGGGATAGAGAGAGAGGGAGGGGAGAGGAGAGGAGAAAGGAGGGGATAGAGAGGAGAGAGAGAGGGGAGAGGAGAAAGGAGGGGATAGAGAGGAGAGAGAGGGGAGAGGAGAAAGGAGGGGATAGAGAGAGGGGGGAGAGGAGAAAGGAGGGGATAGAGAGGAGAGAGAGGGGAGAGGAGAAAGGAGGGGAGAAATAGAGGAGAGGAGAAAAGAGGGGAGGGGGAGATGAGAGAGAGGGGAGGAGGAGAGGAGAAAGGAGGGGATAGAGAGAGAGGAGAGGAGGAGGGGAGGGCAGAGGGGAGGGGAGAGAGGAGAGGAGGATGAGGAGGAGGGGAGAGAGAGGGGAGGAGGAAGGGAGAGGGAGAGGGAGAGAGGAGAGGAGAGGAGGGGAG